>NW_013668910.1:42775-57802 GCF_000517525.1 Limulus polyphemus | reverse complement strand
TTGAATGGTTCCGCTGCATAAACTATCTAAAAATATTTATAGCGTATACAAAAACACGCAAAAATGTCTTCAGTTTTTCCATTAATATATAAAACAGCTGTCGTTTTACTTTAAAAAAATGTCTACAATCAGCTAAATGAAACTAAGATGAGAACGTTAAATGTAATTTATTGTTTTATTTCTTCATTTCAAGCAACAACAATATTTACTTGGATATCACTTGAGATAACGAACACAAAGGCAAAGTACCTAACATGGCAAACCATTACGCATCCATAGCAAATATATCACTAAAGAATTGGTATCTACATTTTAATGACTAGTGAATATCTCAAGTTTATAACACCGGCTGTGAAAAACGTTTGTGCCATGTGATTTGCATAATTGTTAAAAGGGGCTCTAGAAAACAGTATAAACATGTGAAACGAATGTGAAGAAAGAATATTTCGAATTTTCAACCTAAGTGGCGCGTGGGCTAAACGGTCAGATCAGAGACCCTTAGTGTTCAACCGTCCATAACTCTGAGCCACTGACCAGAAGGAATGAAACCAGGATATGGCAAGTGCCTCTGCAAGGAGTTTGTCCCGTATAAAGGGAGTGACTGTCACTTTTATAACGTGCCCACAGCCGAAACTGAGAAGTCTGTTCAGAGGCATCACGTCTCAAATACTGAAGTACGAGGCCACGCCTGGCCATCATGAAGAAAGACTCGAACTGGTTTTTAACCGTGGAAATATTTTATGCTATTAAGGAAAAAAACAACCTTTATGTCTGTGGATTACGAAATCAGTGTATACTGACCGTCACGATGATATTAGAAGTCACAAGTTGGATATTATTTTCGGCTTGGTGTTATATAACCCTTCTTCCGTTTTTTTTTTTGTGTGTGTGTGTGGGGCAAAAACAACACAGATTTTGAAAAGCATGAAATTTATCTTTGACATTAGGCAAATATTTCTGTCACATTCCACAGTACAGGATATTCCATTTCCGCTGGAAAAACTTCAACAGACGTGAAAATAGTAGCATACACTTAAAGATAAGACACGTTGGATCACCATGGTTTTCAATATATTACCATAACACGATAAAGTAGCTCCGAAAGATTTACCAGGACATTCAGAAGTGGGACGGAAACGTTCACCATATTCAGCTGTAAATCAAAAGGTATGAGACTGTCTACTGAAAGTTTAAGTACTACAGGTATTTTATATCAAATTGATACCTTTCCCCTTATTATTTTGTTATCGTCGCTACTTCAGAGGCTTTGCTAATGATGTTTAGTTTGAGTACGACCATGATGTGTTTCTAATGATGCCTTTGGTGTTTCGTACTTCCTCTGTATGACGTTGAAGGAATGATCTTATTAATTCCTCTAGTAATTTGCACAGTCAAAAATATTTTTCGTTTATTTTATGTTTACAAATAAATGTTTTGATGTACGTTTCGTGAGTACTACCATTTCAGTAAAAAAAACAAAAACATGTTTCAGTAAGTTGTATGTTGGACGAAGATCGTTACTTACATCGAACCAAATTTTACTAAAACTGAACAGTTGAGTTTCAAAAATTTGTCACAAAATTAATTATAATTTATTTATTAAATCATAACGGGTATAATAGAGGCCAGGAATTACTAAACTCTTAGAAGTTGTTGAGATGGAGAACCTGATGGAGATACAAGGAAATGGATCGAAAATTTGTCTCACTTCCAGTAGCCACTTCCATCAAGTTCCAGTTTCACCATTCCGACTAAGTAGGTCTGTCAGTCATCATCGTTCTTCAAGTTCCAGTTTCACGCTTCCGACTAAGTAGGTCTGTCAGTCATCATTGTTTTTCAACTTCCAGTTTCACGCTTCCGACTAAGTAGGTTTGTCAGTCATCATCATTCTGATCTTTACTAACTTGCTTTAAGTGCGTTAATCTGTATGTAAGATATCTGTGTTCTAACAGGTTATGTAAATACATGTTTTAATACAAGGAGACTCTAGAAGACCCGTGGATGTTTCAAAACACATATTTAATGTCAACATACAATAATACTTCAACCAAATCACAAATACAAACACACTAAGAACACTTACTTAAGGACATATGTTTGTCACTATGGGCAAAAACCACCATATTGGAAAGATCTATGAAATCTATTAGAGTCATCAGAAGGCAGCTTCCTTCCAAGACGCATCACCATCATAAGCTAGAATTACGTTAGTTATTAGTAATCTATTCTAATAGGACTGGTCTCTATAGAAGGGCATTATATTTCATAATGTTCTACGCAACATATATCATACCACTTATGTATTACAACTCTAATACAAAATACTTTCTCGAAACGTTCAAAACAAAGAACAATAAAAATATAAGCTAAGAGCAGACAGAGCAGAGTAATATTTATTTCCAAAAAGTGCAAGCTGAATCCAATCAGAAGTAAATACAAGGGTTCGCTCTGAAATTACACCAGAGTGTCCAAACAATATTACCTCTGTGTTTATAAAAACAAACAAAGAAAAACAAACTCTAAAACCACATTTCTTTTGGGTGTAGAACAGAGTGTAAAACATATATTTGTTTTGAATTCCTGGTGGAGTTTTTATGTAGAAATTCTGTGTTTATACTGAAAGGGAGGGAGGAAGTCGAACCTGAATAATTATAGGTAAAAACAAATAACGGACGCTGAATAAATTCTCTGTAAGCAAAGTGTCGAATCTAAATATAGTTTTCTGTAAAGCAAAGTGTTGAATCTTATTAACTTATCTGTGTAATAAATTGTCTAAATTGACCTACTTTGCAACCAAACCAAGTATCAACCTTTTATTAAATGTTTCTCTGTGTATAACAGTCAAACGTGTGTTGATTGTTCGTATAGAAACTCTGTTCATGGGACAATATGCTCTCACTTGATCGATTCGTATAATCATATTTTCCATATCTACAGAACAATTATGAGTACCAGAACTATGCTTAAGACATGTTCAAAATTTTACAGGTCAAGGAAACGTACGACTGACGAATGATTGAAAGAGTATATTTTTAAAATATTTTCATAGGAACAAAACACTTCTAATTGTTTTCAAACACTTAAAGAAATGAGTTGTAAAGTTATAAATATATTTAACTATTTAAAGAAAATCACATTTTTCGTAAAAGTTCACTTCTGGCTTGTATTCAGCTCTTGCTTGTTCAGAAATAAAATAAAAATAAACAATAAAAAAGCTACGTTTTTTCTTCTTTTTTTTAACTACAAAACAACGCAATTGGCTGAAATTCTGTTTCATATTTCTTTGTTGTAAAATCATCATAAGACAGCGACATTCCACTCCGGTGAAGCACCACGAGAATAAAGGCAGTGTTGACAGGTGGTGTTGCTCAGAATGTTGCTCAGGTGATGTCAGAATGTTCACTTAACTGAAACCACCGTACAATTGCAACAACCATCTCTCTCTCTTTTTTCTTCTTCTTTTTTTGCACAGATTTTCGACAAAATAATGACAAGAAGAAGCCTTTGATACCACCTGTCTAGTCATTGATATAATACTTGAAACTCTGTTTATGAAGGCTTTGTATAAATGACATAGCAAATGTCACAGCTCTTCATCAACTATTGTACAAACCAGGACAACTATTTATCGATAGAACAAACTAGCACAGAGTCGGACAGGTATATACATTATTTACAGCAAGACAAACATATACAAACACTTATATTACAGACGTAAAAATCACAGAAGCTGTGTTCTTTTACAACAGTAAAACAATGATAAAACTATCACTATATATTTATCCATATTTTCACTCATGTCGACCCAATCACACTTTAATGAGAGAATTAATTAATATTTACTTTCAAATGTCGGGCTCTTATTAAAGAGAATAAAGAGTAATACAAACACCCGTTCAGTTATTTCTTAAACAATCATCATAACATCACATTTTAATTTAAAGTGAAACTTCAAGTGTGGATAATAATTTTCTTTCTTAATAACTCTCTACCTTTCATTAAATACAAGAAAAATAATACACAGTTATATTTAGTGAATGATAGGAGCGATTACACTGGTAGAATATACCAAATCATAAGAGTTCTAACAGTAATTACACTGGTAGAATATATCAAATCATAAGAGTTCTAACAGTAATTACACTGGTAAAATATACCAAATGATAAGAGTTCTAACAGTAATTACACTGGTAGAATATACCAAATGATAAGAGTTCTAACAGTAATTACACTGGTAGAATATATCAAATCATAAGAGTTCTAACAGTAATTACACTGGTAGAATATACCAAATGATAAGCTTACGAGTTGTCTCTGAACAGGTTATATTGTGTCATGTGAAATTGATCACAGCTCATGAAATATTTCTGAACAAGTTAGATTATATCATGTGAAATTAATCATAACTTATGAAGTGTCTCTGAACATGCTAGACTGTATCATGTGAAAGTAATCATAACTTATGAAGTGTCTCTGAACATGCTAGATTGTATCATGTGAAAGTAATCATAACTTATGAAGTGTCTCTGAGCAAGTTATATTGTGTCATGTGAAAGTAATCACAGGTTATGAAGTGTCTCTGAACAAGTTAAATTGTATCATGTGAAAGTAATTACAGCTTATGAAGTGTCTCTGAATAAGTTATATTGTGTCATGTGAAAGTAATCACAGGTTATGAAGTGTCTCTGAACAAGTTATATTGTGTCATGTGAAACTGATTACAACTTATGAAGTGTCTCTGAATGGGAATGGGTTAGAATGAGTCATGTTGAAAAGCCTAAAAGCAGTTTTTAAAAATCTGTTTGTAGAAATTGTTTTAAAGAAAACCAGTGTTTCAAGAGTTAAAAGCGTATAACAATAGTTTTGATTACAAATAGTTCAGCCTTATAAGCTACAAATTGTTATATCTGTAGACTATGCTGACAGAATGATAGTCTAAAATACGTTGAAAAATAATACAATTTATAGACCATTTTTAACAGGTTGGTAATTTAACACGTTAAAAAACTCTACTTCATAAACAAGGCAATCTAACATATGTTAAAACAGTATAGGAAGAATTCCAACCAAACCCTATGAGCTATTGTTAGAGTAATACGACAGTTGACATTTGTGCATATGTACATATGTGTTTGTGTGTGTGTGCGCGCGCGCGTGCAAGTAGTGAACTCGTTATATCTTACTACCTTAACAATTATTTTCAATTTATAAACATAAAGTTAACCGATAATACTAGTATAGTGTTTTTTGTTGTTTTTTTCGTTGTTAAAACGCGTTATTTTCATAAGGTAAATCGCGCGTCATTGTTATTGTTCTTATTTTGGCAATACGGTAATTTGGGTAAAGAAATATCAAAACTTGTATGACTAAATTGAACAACGAATCAATTTTAGGCTTAACTCGAAATCTATTTCCGAGACAAAAACGAAGCGAATTTTGAATGACAACTAATTTTAGGAGTTTTCAGGTGTATAAACACCGACAACTGAGAGGAGATGATAGAGAGCTTAATGAAGCTGAAATGTAAAACAAAGCAGTTAACAAGATTCTAAAAACTAGGGTACAATTTTCTCTCTCTATCTTCATCGAAATCATCTATAGTATATAACATATAACAGAGTAAAATCGTCTAATAATTACCCCAGAAAACTAAAACTAAAATAAAAACTAAAACTAAAACAGAAACTAAAACTAAAACTAAAACTAAAACTAAGATTAAAACTAAGATTAAAACTAAAATAAAAACTGAGATAAAAACTAAAACTAAAATAAAAACTAAAACAAAAACTAAAATAAAAACTAAAATAAAAACTAAAAACTAAAATAAAAACTAAAACTAAAACTAAAATAAAAACTAAAACAAAAACTAAAATAAAAACTGAGATAAAAACTAAAACTAAAATAAAAACTAAAACAAAAACTAAAATAAAAACTAAAATTATGGTAAACCGACTTTTTTATGATGTAGTAAAACAAACTATTTAAACACGGCTTCGTGGAAGGAAATTGAAGCTATAATCAAATTCATCTACAAGCAATTAATATTTAGTAACAAACTTGATTAGTAAGATTTAATTACAATTCTGTGTAATGTAATCCCTATGTTTTGGAAAAAGAAAAGTCCTCGAAGAGAGGAATGGTCGATAATAACGGTAAGATACCTTATTTAAAGTCTTGTTTTGTGTTTAGTACATAACTTACTGCTAATAATCTATTTTCGTTCTCTCTTCTTTTTTTTTTAAGTTGCATGCAAAAACGATTTAGTTACATCATTATTCGGTGAAATTTATGTTATGTCTTTAGTACGATTCACCTGTCCAAGGGTATATTCTGTTCTGGTGTGAAGACAATCTCTTACCATTAGCAAATTTGATTGTTAACGCGAGGCAATTTGGCGCTACTCAGGGGAGAAAATCGTAAACACTAAGCAACTGAACTAAACTTATATTATCTTAAGAATACCAAAAGCTATAAATATATTCGAAATCAAATATCAAATTTGTGATAAAACGGTTCATCATTTCATATTAAACTCATGTTTATGCTTACCTTAAACATATTTCATTTTCCAACTTGCGATTTCCGCGTAGATATTATCAATGTTGACAGGAGTAAAATGTATAACTTTGTTTTAATTCTTTGCGGATTAACGAAAGTCATAAACCTGACGTATTACAAATTTACACTGTATTATCTTCCTCTACCATGCTCTCATAGAAACAAAAATATTATCATCTTCATTCAAAGTTATTTTAACACAAAAACAATCTGATAGCTACTTGAAAGTGCTTTACTTAGAAACCATTGTTGGAAGCAACATAATATATATATATATAAAACATTAACGTAAGTTATTTTAACACAAACACAATCTGATAGCTACTTGAAAGTGGTCTACTTAGAAACCATTGTTGGAAGCAACATAATATATATATGAAACATTAACGTAAGTTATTTTAACACAAACACAATCTGATAGCTACTTGAAAGTGGTCTACTTAGAAACCATTGTTGGAAGCAACATAATATATATATATAAAACATTAACGTAAGTTATAAAAAAAAGGATATTTCACGGTAACTATTCTAACAAGAAATCTTTACCATACCGTTAATTATTTAGTCGCCCCTTATTTAATATAAATTCCCGATCATAGAAAGTTATCTACTTAGAGTGAAACTTAAAATCAACCTGGCAGTCAGTATGGTTAATAGATATTCATTGTTTGTACATTTCTACTTATAAAGGTTAGAATGTATTGTTTCATCATTTGGGTATTCTCGCTGTTGACAATATTCTTAAAATGTCCAAAAAAAACACAAAAAAACAGACTCAAATGTACCTAAAACACACTGGTGAATCTAATGTTATTATATTTACCTCAAACATTAAAAGTCTTAAACAATAAAAAATAAAGAATTACACATATAGAGTGTGGTCCAAAAATATGTAATCTTTCAGGGTTCGGAGGGAAGAACATGCCAAAAAATATGTAATCTTTCAGGGTTCGGAGGGAAGAACATGCCATATTATGTGAAAGAATTTTTCTTCTTGTAATACTTTTAAAATCGGAACAGTTACCTTTGTTTTTTTATATTATATAATCATTGTAAAGCCAATAATAAAGAAGGTTTTTCTCAAGTATGCATTTTTATAAAACCCTTGTATGTGTCTCTTTAAGAAGAAATTTACCTTACAAATCAATATGTCGGAAATATCTAAAAGATAAAGTGATATCCATGATGCAATAGGTTGTTGTTTTATCAAAGATAACAATAACTTGTTGGCTTAAGAGACATTACATAAATATATGATTTATTTTGTCACACATATAAATTTAATTATTAAATAACATCCTGTCCTTTAAAACCCACGCACTGTCGATAAATCATCACATATTGTTCACCAGTCAGACAACATTTCACGTACTACTAATGCATCAAGAAGAACGTAATGTAACTAGTAAGTCAACTAATAAAAATTTAAAAGTTAAAAAATATTGTGATGGCGTATACGTAAAAGAATATTCAAAATTTACTTAAAGTTTCATGATTTGTTCACATACTTGAGATGCTGCAAGCTTTTATTTCGGCCTTACTATTTCGTTTGGTAGGAACTAAGCCCTTTAAGAAACAGTGGCTGTAAATCGTTCAGACAAAAAGCTAACCAATAAGAAATCTGCATATTCCATGCCAATCTTCGATAAGTAGTTTCCTCTGCTAAACCATCCATGAAAACACTATGGTGTCTCACCAGTTGAATTTTAGAAGTAATCTCTAGTCTAGAACCTTCGTCACCTTTTATAGCACATTCGTCGGGTCTAATTCCGCTATAAAAGGTGACGAAGGTTCCAGACTGGTTAGGTAAAGATAAGACCAAAGACCAGTACTCAATATGTAGTTGTTCATCGGGTCTAATTCCACTGGTCTTTACCTAACCAGTCTGGAACCTTCGTCACCTTTTATAGCACACTCAATATGTAGTTGTTCATCGGGTCTAATTCCACTGGTCTTTGGTCTTATCTTTACCTAACCAGTCTAGAACCTTCGTCACCTTTTGTAGCACTCAATACGTAGTTGTTCATCGGGTCTAATTCCACTGGTCTTTACCTGCAGAGTTTAAAGAAAATCAGTAAGTAACCAGCTTCTCACAGAAAACATTAAAATTTAATAACATTCTTAATAACGTTTTTCCCTGTTCCACTTCACTGTCATAAACCGTTCCTTAGTAACTAACATATTCCTATTTTGGGTTCATGGAGGTAATTTCTCTCTCTACTGACAAAATATTTTAAATAGTACTTAACAGAAGAAAAAAAAAGAACCGTTTTGTGTATCCTAATGAACGACCTTAGGTAGCTTTTAACATACGAAACGAAAACCGTTTTGTGTATCCCAACAGTCTTAGGTAGATTTTAACACACAAAACTAAGCACCGTTTTGTATATCCTGACAAACAGTTTTAAGTAGTTTTACATACGAAACAAAGGACCGTTATCTGTATCCTGACAAACGATCGTACTTAGTTTTTAGGAAACGAAACAAAGAACCGTTTTGTGTATCCTAACAAACGATCTCAGATAGAACTTAACATATGAAAGAAAGAACCGTTTTGTGTATCCTAACAAACGATCTCAGATAGAACTTAACATATGAAAGAAAGAACCGTTTTATGTATCCTAACAAACGATCTCAGATAGAACTTAACATATGAAAGAAAGAACCGTTTTGTGTATCCTAAATACATAAAACGTTTCTTTCTTTATTATGTTCAAAACTACATGAGATCGTTCGTCAGTATACAGAAGACGATTGATTGTTTAGCATGTTAAATACACAGAATACACACAAAAAAAAAGAGTTCTTTGTTGCGTATATAAAACCCTTTGTCAAGATACACAAAGCGGTTGATTGTTTCGTATGTTAAAGCTACCTAAAACCATTTCTCAGGACACATACAACGGTTGATTGTTTCGTATATCAAAAACTACCTAAGGTCGTTTGTCAGGATACACAAAACGGTTCTTTCCTTGGTATGTAAAACTACCTAAAACCATTTATTGTTAACAAAGAATCGTTTTGTGTATCCTGACAAAAAATATTACGTAGCTTATAACATAAGAAAGAAAGAACCGTTTTGTGAACCTAGTAAACAATATTTTGTACTTTATAACATAGGTAACAAAGAACTGCTTTGTCTATCCTGACAAATGGTTTTAGGTAGTTTTACATACCAAGGAAAGAACCGTTTTGTGAACCTAGTAAACAATATTTTGTACTTTATAACATACGAAACAAAGAACCGTTTTGTGTATCCTGACAAAAAATATTACGTAGCTTATAACATACGAAAGAAAGAACCGTTTTGTGAACCTAGTAAACAATATTTTGTACTTTATAACATAGGTAGCAAAGAACTGCTTTGTGTATCCTGACACCTGAGACCAAACTTTTGAGTTATGTTTAATAAGGTAATTAACCAGTTGGCATGTTTCTGTTTTCACAATTTCTCCTTCATATGTAGAGATGGTTAATTGATAATATATACATGTATATTAGCTTCAATTATTATATGTCACGTCTTACAGGTGCTACAGTTTAACTGCATGCGTTATGGAAATAAGGTGAAACATTGTTTTCTTTGAATTTCTTATCTAGATAGATTTGTATTGCACAAAAACATGAGTTTTTTACGAAATATATTTTGTTATTTTTAAATGGGTACGTTACATAGAATTTACATTGTGCAATAGAGGAACCAACAAAAATAATTAATTTAGACTATTACCTGAAAGCTTAAAGCATTTAAGTAAGCAACAAATATAGAGTTTTCCTTAAACAGTAAAGTTAAGATGTTGTTGATTATATTACTTGAAGATCATTATGTGTCACGTCATTATTCGCTCTAAATGTTTGCAAGGTAGTTCTAAAAATCTCACTAGAGAACGAACATCAAAACGTTCAATACTTACGTACGCACATAACCTGCTTCCTGGGCCTCATTCGCACTTAGTTAGGAGTGCCCAACACGATTTAAACCGGACTATTTATGGGTGGTAAATGTCTGTGTCCGGGAATAAGATCGTTCGTAAAATTGACCATTCGCTATGCACGACTTTAGAAATATTTTGTTACCTATTAATTCTTAATACTTACTTCAAATCCCCTGGTGGCCTAGCGGTAAATCAGTAGGCTTATAACGGTGGGCAGCGCACAGATGGGCTAAAGTGTAGCTTTGTGCTTTACAGCAAACAAACAAACTTACTTGTAAAGCTGTATGAAACTATTTGTGTAATAGAAGACGAGTAATCTGCAGAGATTCGAAAGCCAGTGATTTCTTATTCCTGTCTAATTAAGACTTGGTTTTCACTTTGTCCTAAATGTTCAGCAAATTCAACTGAAGCAACTGAGGAGATATCACAACGAACACTTACGTATGGACTGAAGCACCTGAGGACATATCACAGTAAACATTTACGTATGAACTGAAGCAACTGAGGACATATCACAGTAAACTTTTACGTATGAACTGAATCAATTGAGGACATATCACAGTAAACATTTACGTATGAACTGAAGCAACTGAGGACATATCACAGTAAACATCTACGTATGAACTGAAACAACTGAGGACATATCACAGTAAACATTTACGTATGAACTGAATCAATTGAGGACATATCACAGTAAACATTTACGTATGAACTGAAGCAACTGAGGACATATCACAACAAACACTTACGTTGCTCTATTTTATCGTTGGAACAATGAACACATAACATATAAACTAGGTTTAGATGCTTTACGTTAGGTGTAAAATGAGCAAACGTTAGGTGTATACTTAATAATGTCTGTACAAAAATACATTGGTACTGAGGTTACTTTAGTTCAAAATATAAAAGTCGCTTTCTTTCCTTAACATTATCAATGGTTTAATTATATATTGACGAAAATGTTTTTAATTATTTTTACTATATCACTCAGAAAACTCCTATCTGTAATGATAATTTTGTGTTCGACAACGTGAGTATATATATATATAAATTAATAGTTTAAAAGCTATCGACTACTTTAATTGTAAATAGGCCATTTTGTTTTATCAACACTATAAAACAATAATGATAAAATCAATATAAATTGCAAACATAAAGAGACTCAAAATTCAAAATTAATTTGTCCATTACCGGTCAACGTTGTCATCATTAAAACTTATAACGGATAATGTCTGTGGGGATATCAGACGTCGATGTCAAACTAGCCAGCAACTAAGGAAAATTAGTTAAGGGGTAGTAGTTGAGTGCTTGAACCCACAACTCCTACAGCTTTTCGCTGTCTGCAGCCAATTGTGGGAAGGCAGATACCCTTAATATTTAGATATATCCTTAACGTAGAATTAAACCACCCTAAATTTCTACAGTGTAACCCCCCCCCAACTTTCACTCTTTTATGAGATGTACAAAAAGGCTAAAATATTCTCATAGTAGAAATAGACCACCCAACATCCACCTTTTTATTTACTAATTACAAAGTGATGTTAAACAGAACTAAAACATTAAACCCCTTACCTTAATATTTCTTAGTTCCTCACCCTCTTCCCCATCTGTGCTGTTTTTAATTTATATATATGTATATATGTCGAACACCCTCACTAACAGCACACAACATAATAATATATATATATATAACTTTTATAGATCGTGATATTAGATTGTGTAATAAAATACGTTACAAATAAAAATATGTGTAAATTTATATTAATACATTATATGTCACTAATTAATTAATTTATATGTCATGTCTGATTATCTAACAGTAAAAGTTTAAATTCTAACTTTAGGAGAACGTGATCTGTTGTGCGCCTTACAAATAAGTCGTATGTTACTATCCATCTAGCAGTCACGGCACGCTCAATACACCAGATACAAAGGAAGAGCCAGTGAGAGATATTACAGAGTGGAAAACCAATACCCGTGAAGCCAAAGTAGTAAGATTTGTAAATCTGACTATATCATTATAAATATAAACTTGTACTCAATACACCAGATACAAAGGAAGAGCCAGTGAGAGATATTACAGAGTGGAAAACCAATACCCGTGAAGCCAAAGTAGTAAGATTTGTAAATCTGACTATATCATTATAAATATAAACTTGTACTCAATAAACCAGATACAAAGAACGAGCATATAGTACCATATTTAGTAACCTCACTATTTAATAGTGGTGATATACCATTTACAATGGAAGATCTATGAAAAATGTTTCGTCTCCAATTTGCAAAAACTATAGTTGGTGTCGCCATCTGGTAGCTATAATACCGTATTAGGTTTTATGAGTCTAACCCCACTTTTAACATTGTGATATTATAGAAGTCGTAATATGTATTATTTCAAAGAAAACTAGACATTTTTTTAGTATAGTAATAAAAGAACCATCACTGAAAACGTTTCAATAATCTTATTTTACGTCTGGAGTTTATGATATTTAGTGCCACAGTTAAGTTAATACAACATCTTTGAGGAGTTTATGATATTTAGTGCCACAGTTAAGTTAATACAACACCTTTAAGGAGTTTATGATATTTAGTGCCACAGTTAAGCTAATATAACATCTTTAAGGAGTTTATGATATTTAGTGCCACAGTTAAGTTAATACAACATCTTTGAGGAGTTTATGATATTTAGTGCCACAGTTAAGCTAATACAACATCTTTAAGGAGTTTATGATATTTAGTGCCACAGTTAAGTTAATACAACATCTTTGAGGAGTTTATGATATTTAGTGCCACAGTTAAGTTAATACAACATCTTTGAGGAGTTTATGATATTTAGTGCCACAGTTAAGTTAATACAACATCTTTGATTGCCATTTTCACACGTTCGTGTTGACTGAATTTGTAAATGCAGTAGTATTGCAAGTTACATCATACACAGTTCTAAAGAGAGTAACTAGTATCTTGAAAAGTTCATTTATAAAACAATTCAATGCATATTTTTTTTATAAAATGGCCAAAACATGATTCTATTTAGGTTTGACTGTAGTTAAGCAGGTCATTAATATCCCGAACCTTTAAAAGTTTGTTAATTACATTTGGTTGTCGGGCACATTATGATACGAGTAAAATGATAAATTGGTGTTTTTTATGTTGTTGTTCTTTTTCCATTCCGAACAGTGTTTGCCTGAACATTCTCTCCATGATTATATCATTTCCCTCTAACTTTAGAGCAAGGTAACAAATTACGCAGAGAAAGAAGTATATTTCATGATGTGAAGCAAGGATTAGTGTTTATTTGCAAGCCATAAAACAGTCTGGAAATAAACAGTTTAGGTAGATTTAAGACCGAATATTAACGAGTACCAATAAATTTCATTATTCGAAAACTGGTAAGTTACAACTATTACTTACGACACGTTAGGCCTACATCGTCAGTTTACGAGTCGATTTTTTAACACACTGTCTTTGTATCGCATTTATCAAGACAAGAATGTTTATTATATCTGTACTGCTTGTTATAAAGATAATTTAAACTTATTTTAAACTAGTTATTTTAAAAACGCCCATAAAAATTTCAAAACACAAATGTGAAATCGCAAATTTGCATGTATCTCCGCATGGACCCAACAATTCTTCATGGGGGGGGGGGCGAATACTTTTCTTTTCTAAAGGATAGGTGTGGGAAACCTATATAAGATAAATTTCAGTGATGACGCCCGTTATCTTACGCCACCTTTTGGCGTCGCCACTGCGTTTTTCATCAAATTGAGATTGTAACTATATATTCAAAGTCACTGTTTAACTTCTCATTAACTGAAATCATAACATTATGTGGTAAGACACTGTTAAACATATCATTAACTGAAATCATAACATTATGTGCTAAGTCACTGTTAAAGATATTATTAACTGAAATAATAGCAATATGTTCTAAGGTACTGTTAATTTCCTTCATTAATTGAAATAATAACAATATACCCTAACTAATTCTTAAAAAAAACATTCTACTCTGACTAAATGAAACATTCCGTCAGTTTCTTTGATTTGTTTCAGAGAAACAAAGGTATCTGCGCTAATTCTAAACTGATGGACTAAAGAGAAGACAGATAGTCAACAGCACCCACCGCCAACTCATGGGCTCCTCGAATCGAATATTGGCATTTACTTGTCGCTTTACAATGCACTTACGGATCTTGATCCTTCTCCCCCTCCCCACTCCTCCCCCAACAACGAGACACGGAACATAGAACCTCAGATATACAGGTGCGCTAACAACTATATCACGCCTAACCTTTCTCCAACAAAAGATATTATTATATGTATGTGAATTTGTTAGTAAATGTTTGCTTCTTTAGTATTTCTTAACAAGATTTGATAGAAAGTGACTTTCTCAGTAAATGCTTGTGTCTTCAGCATTTCTTAACAAGACTTGATACAAAGTGACTTTGTCAGTAAATGCTTGTTTCTTTAGCATCTCTTAACAAGACTTGATACAAAGTGACTTTGTCAGTAAATGCTTGTTTCTTTAGCATCT
>NW_013668910.1:37821-41893 GCF_000517525.1 Limulus polyphemus | reverse complement strand
ACTGTTGATATAGTGTATTAGAATACTGTTGTTATAGTGTATCAGAATACTGTTGATATAGTGTATTAGAATACTGTTGTTATAGTGTATCAGAATACTGTTGTTATAGTGTATCAAATACTGTTGTTATAGTGTATCAGAATATTGTTGTTATAGTGTATCAGAATATTGTTGTTATAGTATATCAGAATACTGTTGTTATAGTGTATCAGAATATTGTTGTTATAGTGTATCAGAATACTGTTGTTATAGTGTATCAGAATACTGCTGTTGTTATAGTGTATCAAATACTGTTGTTCTAATGTATCAGAATACTGTTGTTATAGTGTATCAGAATATTGTTGTTATAGTGTATCAGAATACTGTTGTTATAGTGTATCAGAATACTAATAATGGCCGGAGACGGCTTGAATGGGTAATGAAGAAAAACTTTACTATAACAGCAAATGTTCAACGTTTCGACAAGGTTTTGTCATCATCAGGTACAATGCAAAACCAGATGACGCTGATAATACAAGGAATGAAGCTGGAAGGACACAATAACAATGTTCTACTGACAAGATGTAACAAACACAATAAATAACCATGTTATACTGACAAGATGTAACAAACACAATAAATAACAATGTTATACTGGCAAGATGTGACAAACACAATTAATAACAATGTTATACTGGCAAGATGTGACAAACACAATTAATAACAATGTTATACTGACATAGTGTATCAGAATACACTTGACATCAGGTACCTGATGATGACAAAACCTTGTCGAAACGTTGAACATTTGCTGTTATATTAAAGTTTTTCTTCATTACCCATTCAAGCCGTCTCCAGCCATTATTAGTCTCAAAGTGGGTTCCTCGTCATCGTATCAGAATACTGTTGTTATAGGATACAACACTATAACAACAGTATTCTATCAGAATATTGTTGTTATAGTGTATCAAATACTGTTGATATAGTGTATTAGAATACTGTTGTTATAGTGTATCAGAATATTGTAGTTATAGTGTATCAGAATATTGTTGTTATAGTGTATCAAATACTGTTGATATAGTGTATTACACTATAACAACAGTATTCTTGATACACTATAACAACAGTATTTGATGAATACTGTTGTTATAGTAACAACAGTATTCTGATACAGGTGACTTTGTCAGTAAATGTTTGTTTCTTTAGCATTTCTTAACAAGACTTGACACAAAGTGACTTTGTCAGTAAATGCTTGTTTCTTTAGCATTTCTTAACAAGACTTGATACAAAGTGACTTTGTCAGTAAATGTTTGTTTCTTTAGCATTTCTTAACAAGACTTGATACAAATTAAATCTGTTCTACGCTTATAAACTGTCAATTTGTGATTGCATGTTAAACTTTTCCGTTATTTTGTAGGGTTCGCACCTTGCTTGTAACTATATTCGTATTGAAAAACATTTGATTTTAGCAAATTTGTATTTAAAGTACTGATCATCTTTAACCTTACAAGACAGATAACTATGATCAAGAACCGCTTATATTAACAAGGCTAAGAACGATTAAAAACGCTTGTCTTATAAAACTGTAACTTGAATAAAATGTTCCAGTCCAGCTGATACTGACAGTCGTTTTTTCCAAAATCGCAACTAACGTAACAACAAGAAAGAGAGAGAGATTTATTAAAAGAAGGTTTTTCTTTGGTTGGATGGAAAAGACGGGTGTTACTGAAATAGTAGATACACTTTAAATGCTTAAACAATACACAGTTTTTAACCCACTGTAAACAGCTAATTATGTGGCAAGTTCAATTATAGATATTGGTTTTAGATTTTCAATTTTACTACCTGTGAGACAAGTAGTACTATTCGTATATGAAGGTAAGACTTTAATGTTACGTATTCACAGAGGACAGACAAACCAGCCTGCTTCAAATTTAAAGTGGGGTTCGCTACGACAAAGAATGCTGAAGTTTCAGTAACTTTGTCCAATGTACGGAAAACGTGCCCGTTGTTATTATACAATAGAATAGTGGAATTAAAATCACTGAATATATAGTGTTATTTTTTATTGTTTTGCCGAACAATCGTCGGGGTTTAAGGGAGAAAAGCTGAGCTTTATTTAACTCCTGACTGCATTCAATTCAATGTACAAGGTGTTGGAAAGAATAACCAGATGATCAATATTACGCGATTAATAGTTTTTATTGAAGACGTCAAAAGCAAATCTTTGACAATAACACAGGTCTGCGATGGTTTTATTATCTTGAGATTTTTACATGTTCTACAGTAATTCTTGTACGCTGAATCCGAAAATGATATCCATTTTTCTCCCCCATGTACAGATTTTTCACAAAATGTCATAACGCAATACGTAAAAGAAAGACCATAACACGTGGTTTGAGACTAAAAAACGTAGATTTCACACAGAAAATCAAGATGAATGAGGATGCATATTCATTTGACATCAATGTTCTTCCCTTTTCATCAGTTTGTTTGTATTTTTGTTAACAAACATAATAATAAAAAATGTTCATTGTGGTAAACGAAATAATAATTTGATCTAAGTAAGAGTTATTTTCTTCCCCATTTGTAAAAATTTTTACGTAATAGAAAAAATGAATATTACTTTCGAAACCTGCGTAGCTGAATTATGGAAAATCCGTTATTAAAACCAAAATAACTTTTATGAAGTTTAAATTCGCAGGCCTGTGTTATTAATTCAACTTTTCAAATCAACCTTAATTACAGACTTTACCGTGTAAGCTGTCGTATTTGTTTTGAATTTTGCGCAAAGCTACACGAGGACTATCTGTGCTAGCCATCCCTAAGTTACAAGTAAAAGGCTAGAAGGAAGACAGCTAGTCATCACCACCCATCGCCAACTCTTGGGCTACTCTTTTACCAACGAATAGTGTGATTGGCCGTCACATTATAACGCCCATACGGCTGAAAGGGCAAGCATATTCGACAACGTGGATTCGAGCGCTCTAACCACCTGCCAAGCCTACAAATATTTGATATCTCTTTTTAATGGATAGTGTAATATATTCCTATTTAATGAGACTTTTAAAAATTGGCCACATGTTTAGTGATGGAAAATCGGAACCTTTTGTGGGGCTTTTATAAATAAATCTCTTCCCGATTTATTATGATGGAAAGAAAGAACTCTGTGTTCTTCTCATAAAAATCCATCCAATTTCTAGTGTTATAAACACGAACCTTTCGTGGGCGTATACGCACTTGTCCTATATATCGAGCGCCCAAACAACCAGGCCATGCTGTTGTAACATCTACGAACATCTTTAGACACAAGGCATCTATTATGAGCGATTCTTCATAAATAAGACTGTTTGTTGTGTGTGTGGTTTATTATTTTTATGTTTATATATACTTTAAACAAAAGAGTAAGTTAACGTATCCGTTTTATTCTGAAATGCAAAACCAGATGACGCTGATAATATCAGGAATGAAGCTGGAAGGACACAATAACAATGTTCTACTGACAAGATGTAACAAACACAATAAATAACAATGTTATACTGACAAGATGTAACAAACACAATTAATAACAATGTTCTATTGACAAGATGTGACAAACACAATTAATAACAATGTTCTACTGACAAGATGTAACAAACACAATTAACAACAATGATCTACTGACAAGATGTAACAAACACACTAAATTACAATGTTCTACTGACAAAATGTAACAAACACACTGAATTACGATGTTCTACTGACAAGATGTAACAAACACACTGAATTAAGATGTTCTACTGACAAGATGTAACAAACACACTAAATTACAATGACTATGCATATTTACAGGTGATAAGAAAAACTAATACTAAAGTTATTAACGCGGATATATTATTTAGAGAAACATCGGAATAGTGTTGTGTCAAGTCTTGTTAAGAAATGCTAAAGAAACAAGCATTTACTGACAAAGTCACTTTGTATCAAGTCTTGTTAAGAAATGCTAAAGAAACAAGCATTTACTGACAATGTCACTTGTGTCAAGTCTTGTTAAGAAATGCTAAAGAAACAAGCATTTACTGACAATGTCACTTGTGTCAAGTCTTGTTAAGAA
>NW_013668910.1:34928-37125 GCF_000517525.1 Limulus polyphemus | reverse complement strand
TAACATAATTTACAAGTGTTATTCCGTTTAACATAATTTACAACAAATGTTATCCTATTTAACATAATTTACAAGTGTTTTCCCGTTTAACATAATTTACAACAAATGTTATCCTATTTAACATAATTTACAAGTGTTTTCCCGTTTAACATAATTTACAACAAATGTTATCCTATTTAACATAATTTACAAGTTTTATCCCGTTTAACATAATTTACAACAAATGTTATCCTATTTAACATAATTTACAACAAATGTTATCCTATTTAACATAATTTACAAGTGTTATTCCGTTTAACATAACTTACAACAAATGTTATCATATATTCAACCGTATCTTAAGTAAATAAAGTTCTTAAAAGCTGATTCGAAAGGTTCGATAATAGGAAACCTAAATAAAGGAAATAATTACATTCGACCCCCACAATATTCATGCTTAACATTTATGTTTTCTTTTGCTAAATATTATATAAACATTAACCCTTTTCTTTAGTTATTACCTTCCCTTAATTACTTAATGGCTTCGCTTTTAATGTCTTTCACCGTTCCCTATTTTATACTTGTCTCTATTCATCCACCTCTGTCTTGTTCTTCTTTTCTTTATTCTCTTAATGGACTGCCATATTGTTGTCTTCTGTTCTTATCTGCTTCTTCTTTATCTAGCAATGTGCCCTGCCCAACTCCAACTTTTTCTTTTCGTTACCATCTTTTTAGCTTTCGTTTCTATTCCCACCCAATCTTGTGATTCCTAGCATATGTCTCTCTATATCTATTTGAGCTACTTGTAGTTTTGTTTTCATTCTCTTTTTCAGCCGCCAGGTTTCCCTCCCATATATCATTGCTGGTATCGTGCTTTAGTTCAAAACTTGTCTGCGTAGACACTGGAAATTTGCTTTTCACGTACATTATAACCCAGTTTTCGAAAAGCTGGCAGACTGCTGTGTTTCTTTGAATTTCTTCGTCCTAATATCCATTCAAACTCATTTCTAGACGTAAGTATACATATTTATCAGCTACCCCGATCTTTTTTCAATTTACGATAATCATTTCCTTCTTACAATATTTGTTAACCATTATCTTAGTTTTTGTCATAGTCATTATCATTCTAATCTTTCCATATTCTGTTTTTAGCCCCTGAGTCATTACTTCCAATTCCTTTGAATAGTAGGCTTTCAACATTACATGTTATTATTTGGCAGTTTAATCAGTTTCTTGCCTCTTCTAATTTCACTGAGTCCAGTTATGTTGACATATAACTCTGATTCCACTTTTAATTTAGTCTTTAAGTGTTCTTACATTATATATTAATAATTGTGGTGGCCGATTACATTTAATCGTAAAAAACAACAACAAAGAAATATTTAACGAAGGATAAAAAATCAATTCCCAACTAAAGTAAAATAAATGGTTGTAGTAATGACAAGAAATCCCATAAAACCAACTGATCTGCTATATAAAGCCATGTCAGTCAGTATTATTTCTGAATGGATTAGTTAATTTGGTGGGTCAAGTTTGTCGTCATATAAAGCCATGTCAGTCAGTATTATTTCTGGATTTGATGGGTAAAGTTTGTCGCTTGACCGGTCCATTCCGACATATACAGACTAGCCTGCATGTCCATGCAGAGGAGGCCTTGGACAGAATTCCATACTGGGGCCCCTTATTTAAACACCAACTATGGTGAAACCTTTATATATTCTTTTATTAAAGAGGCCAACACTCCCAGGCGAATGCAACATGTGTTCGCCATGCAACCCCAACATGGCCAATATTGACATCAGAAGACTCGAAAACTGTCGATATGACTGCTTGGGACCTGCAAGAAGGTATCTTTGTACCAAATCCCATGTAAGTTAATTGACATACACATGAATAATTCACGAAAACTCCAAATTTTACTCTCCTCGTTGAAAGATTGTGTAAAAGACAAAAATTACAAAGTTGTTTATATATCTGTTTGAGACCTGTAAAAAAAGTATCTTTGTACCAAATCCCGTGTAAAATGGCCGAAATACGGCGGAATAATTGTCAAAAAGCCCTAAATGTATGCTTTTTGTGGCATCTGGATCCCCCTATAATCACTAAAAATGGGGAAGTTCAACATTTTTGTTTATCAATGTGTGTTCCCTGTAGAAAAGTATCTTAGTACCAAATTCTGTGTAGATTGGTCGAAACAAGGCTAAGTGATTAACCAAAA
>NW_013668910.1:7743-33928 GCF_000517525.1 Limulus polyphemus | reverse complement strand
GTAGATTGGTCGAAACAAGGCTAAGTGATTAACCAAAACCCTTAAAATTATAGGTTTATTCAACGTCTTGAACCATCTAAAAATGATCAAGAATAGGCATATCCCATATTTTTGTATATATGGAACCTGTAAAAAAGTATCTTTGTACCAAATCCCATGTAAATTGGCCTAAATACAGCGAAGCAATTGATCAAAAACCCCAAAATTATGCTTTTTTGTAAGCTCTTGCCCCCCTAAAAAGAATCAGAATGGGCAAATCCAACTTTTTTATATGTCAATGTGTTGGACGCTTGAAAATTTCTATTTGTGCCAATTTACATCTTGATTGCTGTAAATGACCATACAGGAGCCCAAACCATTTTGGGTTATTTTTTACCTTTGACTCCATAAAATACTTAAAAAAGCCTAAATAAAAGAAAAACGAAAGATGAGTCTGGGCATATTTGACCAAGGTATAACCCTACCAAGTTTCAACTCAATCCGTCAAGAAATGAAGTAATGGCGGTCGATTGAAAAGTGTTTGTAAGAAGACGAAGAAACAATAGAAAAACAGTATGTCTCTCGGCGGAGACATAAATATATGAATTTATTCAAATATTCCAGAAATTATAGTCCGTACATTTGCAACAGTCACAGTTTTACACACCTGAAGTTGTTTTTGTTTTACTTTTCTTCACCCTAAAATGTTTTTATTCTAATCGAATCGAAGAATTCTTCATCATCCCGAAAAGAAACTAAATAAAACCTGATAAAAGGAAACCCAGTGAAATAATGGCATTAAACATACCAAGTGTCACATTTAAAACACTCCCACTTTATAACAAATTTGACTGCCACTTTTCCCTAATGCTCTATTTCTGCACAGTTGTTTCTATACGTTTCCTGTACTGGAGCTGAATGATCTACGACAGTTTCGGGGCTTATTAAATTAAGTACCAAAAGGTGGAGAAATCCTCACTTAAAGTACAAAAAGAACTGAACTCCGGGAGTCTTAAAATAGAAGTAAATCAGGCATCGTTACACACGAAAGAAAAGTATAAGGAGCGTATTTACTATACTTACCTGTGCCTTCGAGGCATCTTTAGTTGGATCGACGTCCCTCGTTGGAACACCTCTTCCCATATCAGTTTGCTGATTCTTTCTCATACTGCTTAGTTGAGCCTCTTTCTCCTTGAGAGAGCTGGTTAGGAAGAACATGACATCATTCTGTTTAATGAGTTGTTCAACACCGACTGAAGTAGAAAAAAGCTTTCCAGTTTGATATTAAAAATCCAAGTACAAGGCCCAATAGATAAATAACTTGCTTATTTTTTCTTTTCTAGTAGAGTTTTCAAATCAATACTTCACTGTATCTATTGTTTACTTAAGTCTCACACTGTTCATTACTTAGGCTAACTTATTCTAACTAGTAACTTGCAAGAATTTCTGGATTCGTCAAAGACCAAAAATGGCATCAACAACAACAAAATTTAAGATGTCAGGATTATGAAACTTTCTTTTTATCTCCCTGAATTACTTGTATTGAAATTGGCAGCAGTGATGCACTAAAGACTAAATTTAACAAGA
This sequence comes from Limulus polyphemus, assembly GCF_000517525.1. Taxonomy (NCBI): domain Eukaryota; kingdom Metazoa; phylum Arthropoda; class Merostomata; order Xiphosura; family Limulidae; genus Limulus; species Limulus polyphemus. Next base: position 32,362 of record NW_013668910.1, on the reverse strand, counting down.
GTAAAATCAAATTTATAGAAAATCAGAAAAGCGAGCTCACCTCCGGCCCAACTGTAAACTAATCTATGTACATGCATTTGTAGATAAAACAAGAGTGCTTCAGAAGTGTTATTAGGCGTTATGTATAAAAGTTAGAGTGCTTCAGAAATTCTACTTGGCATTTTTTATAAAAACTAATTCATAAAATAAGAGTGCTCACTAATCATTATGTATTTACATTATTAGATAAAACAAGAGTGCTTCAGAAGTGTCAATAGTCGTTGAAAAACGTTATTACGAGACCCGAAAAAAAATTCCTTCTTTCCATGCTGGTTTTTATGATCTTTACAAAAACTTTCTAATTTCTATCATTGGTCTTACAGTTTTATAAGCCAATCAAAAATTAACAACGTAATGCTACAAGACACTGGATGAGTTTATATGAGCTTAAACCAATGTTTCTACTTTCCATCACTATACACTGGACAGGTTTTTGTTTATAAGCTTTATAAAAAGTTCGTTGAATAAGAATATATTCCAATTTCCATAAAAATACATATCAAACATTTGTAGGCTTAACATGGCCAGGTGGTTAGGGCGCTCGACTCGCAACCTGCGGGTCGCAGGTCCGAATCCCCGTCCCACCAACATGCTTGCTCTTTCAGCCGTGGGGGCGTTATAAAGTGACGGTTAATCCCACAAATCCGTTGCTGAAAGAGTAGTCTTCCCTCTAGTCTTTCACTGCTAAATTAGGGACGGCAAGCGCAGATAGCCCTCGTGTAGTTTTGCGCGAACTTCCAACCAAACCAAAACATATGTAAAGAAATGCAATAAAAAATTAAACCCTTCAATAATTTATATACATGGTTTAAAAATGAATGCTGTGTTTAACTACTAATAGGAGTGTAAGTATTTTACATGAAAGCATTTTTCGAAAATGACCATTTCTTTCTCTTTCTTTTTTGTTTACACGCAAAGATCCACAATGGACTGTCTAAACTGTGTCAACCACAAGGGTCGAGCATTGAATTTTGGCGTTATTAGCCCTCAAACGTATTTCTAAACCACGAGAGGGGAGAGGGCTTCTTACTGTGTCATCGTATGAGGAAAGATCAAGTTAAAATTATATTTACGTCTGTCTTGAGAATAATTGTCCCCCGGTGAGACAGCAATAAGTCTTCGGATTTACAACGCTAAAATCAGGGGTTCGATTCCTCTCGGTGGGCACAGCAGATAGCCCGATGTATCTTTGCTATAAGATAACACACACTTGAGAATAATTACAGTTATCCAAATGTAAGTTTGTTTTACTTAATATAAAGCCAACAATAAAACCAGTAACTGGTATGTTACTGTTTTACCACAAAGCTTAAATTTCACAGTAACAGTGCCATTTTAAAATCTAGTGTTGATATTTAACACAAAAATATTTAATACTTAAAAATTTCATATTGCCAGGAGTTTCTAGAAAACGTAGCATTCGCAACAACTTAAGTTTGTGAACGTTTTGTATACCTTGCTATTTATATGATCTTCTAGGCTAGTCTCATACGTAAAAGATTTGTTTGTATGCTTTTAAAATAAAGTCACATTGGGCTATCTGCTATATCCATCGCGAAGAATCAAACCCCGTATTATAGCGTTGATAGTCCGCAAACTTACCGCTGTCCCGTTGAGAAAACTGAAATTGGTAAAATAAAACTATTTTACGACTTTTGTCCAAGTATTTTGATGTTCAAATATTATAGCCTATAAGTTTCATCTAATTTAGTTCTGTATAGTTGTAATTTTAGATTTCTTTTTTCATTACTTAGAAAGATACAGGTGCAACGTTTTTGAGAAAATAACTACCATTATCAAAGGCCGTGGCTACACTGTAATTTGTTGTATTGATAAATATTGGAAAACTCAAACCACGTGTGTAAATTTCCTTATAAACTTTAAAAAACAACATTCAAACCGATAAAAGTTTATGTTAAGTAATAACATTGATTTGTAACATTCGTTATACGTAATGGTGAACATTCAGAAAACGTGCACACAGGTTTGTTTAGCCACAGAAAATTCAATGATGAAATAAGTGACATTCAGAAAACATGTACACGAGTTTAGTATCCCTAGACAGTTCAACGATGAAATAATTCACATACAGAAAAAAACATGTACATAAATTTAGTATCTCCAGACAGTTCAACGATGAAATAATTCACATACAGAAAAAACATGAACACAAGTTTAGTATCTCCAGACAGTTCAACGATGAAATAAGTCACATAAAGAAACCATGTACCCAAGTTTAGTATTCCCAGACAGTTCAACGATGAAATAAGTGACATATAAAAAACATGTACATAAGTTTAGTATCTCCAGACAGTTCAACGATGAAATAAGTGACATATAAAAAACATGTACACAAGTTTAGTATTCCCAGACAGTTAAATGAGGACAAAAATGGCATACACTAAACATGTACAGAAGTTGAGATTTTCCAGATATTTTACTGATGTATCGATAAATACCCAGAAAGCATGTACACGAGTTTAAACACTCCAGGTGGTTTACTCATGTGATGATAAACGTTTCGTGAAGTTGTACATGAGTTCAGTCTTCTCTGACAATTACTCCAGAGTTGTAACGACAAGCATTCAGAAAATATATAGACATGTTTAATTAATATCTCTATACTTGTATTAATGTGAGGGTCTTGTACATGAGTTTAGTCTCCTCTGATAATTACTCCAGAGTTGTAACGACAAGCATTCAGAAAATATATAGACATGTTTAATTAATGTCTCTATACTTGTATTAATGTCAGGGTGAATGCATACAATTGAATAACTTAGTTTAAACTTTTGAAATCTCTTTTGTACTTTACGGAAGCATTTGGAATTTGGTGTTATAGGCAGCTACATACGAAAAGAAACGTGTTAGTATATTTCTGGATGTACAAAAACAAGTAAAGAAAAAAAGATGCTGAATATATGTAGGAAACAAAACATGCGCTACTTTAGACTTATAATTAGTTCTGATGGCACGTTCGCAAGGTTTGTTTGTTTGTAGTCAAGCACAAAGCTACACAATGGGCTATCTGTGCTATGCCCATCACGGGTATCAAAACCTGGTTTCTAGCGTTGTAGGTCCGCAGAGATACCGCTGTGCCACTGGGGGCAAATCCGAAGAAAGAAGAGGAATAGGCAGTCAGAGAATTTTTTGGATTGGAGAAGAAAAGCTTGAATTAGATTAGATGGTAGAGGCACTGAGGAATAGGGAACAATAGAGACCCTAAATGTTCGACTCTCAGAACCTGACATGACGGCATCACTGACACGAATTTATAAAATAAGCTTTGATAGATATAAAGGTTTGACATATATACAGCTGTTATCTTTGTACCTGATCCGACTTTATGAGTTTTATTACTGAGCCAATAAAACCATCGATGGTGAGATATAAAAAACAGACAATTATCGAAATTTCATGTGTGCAGCTTCTGGTATGACATTTAAAATGTGTGATAATTTTTTTTTGATACTGAAAACCTCAGATATCTGATTTTATGCTTTACGCTGCGTAAATAAGACGTTGTTGAGTAATAATCGAATAGATATTGCTTAGTTGGTGTTATATCCTGCCAATGTATTGCTTGAATGGTGTTATATGCTGTCAGTGTATTGCTTGAATGGTGTTATATGCTGTCAGTGTATTGCTTGAATGGTGTTATATGCTGTCAGTGTATTGCTTGGATGGTGTTATATGCTGTCAGTGTATTCCTTGGATGGTGTTATATGCTGTCAGTGTATTGCTAGGATGGTGTTATGTGCTGTCAGTGTATTGCTTGGATGGTATTATATGCTGTCAGTGTATTGCCTGGATGATGTTATATGCTGTCAGTGTATATTTCTTTGTGCGGTTTTAATATTTCTGTTTTTCTTAATATTGAAATTAATCATATTTAGAAATTGTATTTATATCGTTTACGTATACTTGCTGACAACGCTGAGGTTTAACAACGTTTAAGATTTCGAGACTGGCAATTGTGTGCGTTCGTAAAATCACTGCAGGCTGAGTTACATACAAAACTTACTCTTGCAGTTCCTTGATTTGCTGATTTAGAGCAAATTTTTCTTCTTCTGTGGAGGTCATAATCTGCAATAACCGTTCTAGTTCGGACGTTGACCGCTTGGACTCCTCTTTCGCTTTGGCTAGTTCCTTCTGACAGTCGTTTTTTTCTTTCTCAATCTCAGAGGTTTTTTGTCGCAGCTCAGCCACTTGTTTGGCGAACGCTTCATTCTGACCTGTTGCTGCCTATATAAAAGAAATTTAAGCTGCCGTGATACGAAATAAGACATTTTTAATAGCATTTTATAACGAGTTGTAAGATAAAACACCTTTATTAAAAACTTTATCATTAAGACTTATTAAAGACTTACGACTTTACAAAGAAAATAAAAATATTTATTAGTCTCTGAATTTATTCTGTTTCATTGTGGAGTATATAAACATTTAAAATAATATCAAATTAATATGTTTCCTTAATGTGTGATATTGAAAGAAACATGTATGAAATGTAATTATTAAAATATTTATTTGATTTTGTTAGTGCTCCTTACTGCGATATTTACAACTTGAACTATAAGTTCTCAAGTTTACTGTTAAGAAACAACGGGGCCTTATTCCAAACCTAAATGCTCAGTGGCTTAGCAAGCATAGTCTCAGCTGTTTCGAGTGAAACAACTTTCAAAAATCATCAAATGACTTTTTTCTCTTTTCAATAACGTACTTCTTTTTTATTTGTAGAACCTCATTGCAAAGATGCCAAACTCATGAAAAGTGACATGAAAATCTAACGTCCTTCATAACGTGTGCATCCTGTAGTTACGCCATAAAGTTTATTGTCAAATTAAAAGTTGTCTAATTTGTCTATAAATAGCATACTTGTGATGTCAAATTAACATGGCGTGCTCTAGTCATCCATGCAATACCTACTTTTACAGGTGACACTGTAAAATAGAATAACATAATGCTGTTCAGCCTGGCCAGTGGGGAAGCAACACCTCCCTAACCTGGTAATGCGATGCAGTAAGTAACAGGCCTACAGGGGAAGAAACACGTCCCTAGCCTGGCAATGCCATGCAGTAAGTAACAGGCCTACAGGGAAAGAAATACCCCTTAAACTGGCAATGCGATGTAGTAAGTAACAGGCCTACAGGGAAAGAAACACCCCTTAACCTGGCAATGCGATGCAGTAAGTAACAGGCCTACAGGAGAAGAAACACCCCCTTAACCTGGCAATGCGATGTAGTAAGTAACAGGCCTACAGGGGAAGAAACACCCCTTAACCTGGCAATGCGATGTAGTAAGTAACAGGCCTACAGGGGAAGAAACACCCCTTAACCTGGCAATGCGATGTAGTAAGTAACAAGCCTATATTAACGCGAATTTTGAAATCCAAATTGGCTACCTTATTAAAAATACGTAAGTTGGAGAATACATAAAATATTAAAGTTATTAGTGTTTCTGTGCTTCATAAAAGGTCACATCTTTAAAAGTCACGGTTTAAGCGTAGAAAGCTAGAGGGAACAACAAACAAACAAACACATTTTGAGCCTATTGGTTAACGGTGTTTCGCCAGCTTTCAGCGCTTAAACTGTAACGTTTAATGCATTGTAATGTATAAATAAATAGCGTTTAAAAGAGTCCTCTGTTTGTCATCGTTAAGATCAACTGACGACTTTTGGTATTGCACGAAAGGCCTCTTGAGATAGACCTGAAATGCTATTCTTACACTTCTGTAATTTTGAACCTAAGGTTGACAGAATGAAATGAATAGGAAGAAAATCATGTGAGATACACGTGATGTTTGTCACAAACTTTGGCCCTAATGGATTCTAATGTTATTTTACATAACTCTTATTTTGATTACGAGATTGACAGAATGTGGTCGTTTCTTCCGAAAAGCTTGAAAATGCATCTTAGAACACCCCCTGTTTTAAACATTTCTCAAGGAGGACCACTAGACCCCCTTTATTATAAAATAATTATCTTGTTACATAAAGAAATAATTATGAAGAATTTCTAGCTACATTTCTGATAATTTGGTTGGACTAAACCTACTTATATTTAAAACTTCCCACCATAAAGTTAAAATCAATCAGGACAAACAAGTTATTATTTTTACTAAATTAACTAAAACTATTTTCAATGCCATTTGTACATGTGGAGTAAAATCCAAGAGAAATTCTGAAATGAGTTATTTATAGCTGTTAAAGTGGCTTTACATTATGGTTCAGGAGTGATAGAATCGTACCTGTGACAACACTTTCTCCATTTGTTCCATGTCTTCCTTCCTCCTCTTTTCCAGTTCTTCTACAATACGCTGCTTCTCTTCCAGCTGTTTGTTTAACTTTGTTAACTGTACATTTAACTGTTGTTGGGTCGCTCCCTGCTGGCTGCGGAAGGCGTTTAGATCTGCCTGCAACCAATGAATAACAAGGAATAATCAATTATTGAAGGCTGTTGATAAACACATCAGGAAGTGTGAAGTAACACATACTGTGTAACCTTACACAAAGTTGAAGTAACACATACTGTGTAACCTTACACAAAGTTGAAGTGTGAAGTAACACATACTGTGTAACCTTACACAAAGTTGAAGTGTAAAATAACACATACTGTGTAACCTTACAAAAATGGATTTTAAAATAACATACACATACTGTGTAACCTTAAACAAACTTGAAGTGTAAAATAACATACACATACTGTGTAACCTTAAACAAACTTGAAGTGTAAAATAACATACACATACTGTGTAACCTTAAACAAACTTGAAGTGTAAAATAACATACATATACTGTCTAACTTTAAATACACTTCAAGTGTGAAGTAACACACACATACTGTATAACCTTATAAAAAACTTGAAGTGTGAAGTACTATACACACATACTGTACTACCTTACAAAAACTTGAAGTGTGAAGCTACATTCCAAAGTGATGTATAACTTTACACAAAATCTCGTGGCTTTTACACTTTGTTGTAAGGTTACAGTGATTAGAATGTCTTAATTCATCACCTGGGTTTTGTCATTGTCATCTATATTTTCAATTTTAATTCCAATACTATCTCCAAAATAGACAGGTTCAGTCATTCTTAAACCACATTTGTTAAATTAAATAACTGTAAGAAAGTTAAGCCTATTCTAAGATGAAGTCCAATTTTTATTAACTTTTAAATGTTTAGTATCATAAAGTAATGTTCTCGAAAGGGTCTTTGTCTAATATTTTTATAGTTAAACTAGGCAACACTTTGAGGTTTGTTCGAAATCTAAGCTAATAGAAATAGTTATCGCCAAAGCACCCAAAAGGTTAGAGAAAACACATAAAATAAAGCATAGCTAACTGACCTCTTTTTGTTCCAATTCATGTATCAGTTTTTCTAACTGTTGTTGGAAACGGCCCCGCTCTACTTCAATGTTTTGGGCATCCTCTTGTGCTTGTGTAAGTTCTATTTTAAGTTTCTGAGACTCATTACGCATCTTCTCAGTTTCCATTTTCTGATGTTCTAGATTTAGCTGTAGTTGTTCGATTTCTTTTTCGTATTCTTCACTCTCCCAATGGCTATCATCAACTTGACTCAGTTGGTCTCGATATCTCTGAATTTCTTGGTTAAGCCCCTGGATTTCGATCCTCTGATTCTCGAGTTCCTGTTGAAGATTTTCAACCTCTCGTTGGTCTTTTTCTCCTACCTGAAACCTACCAGCAAACATCTCATTTTCTTTTTCTTTTGCCTTTTCTAGCTCAGTTTTAGCATCTTCTATCTGCCTCTGATTGTCAGCAATGGCTTCCATTGCCCATTCTAGCTTCTGCCGTAATTCTTGGTTGTCTATCTCAGTATTCTGTAGTTGGTACTCCATTTTCTCTGCTTGCTTCTGCATCCACTGAATTTCTTGTCTTGACTTGTCAAGTTCTTCTTTGCACTGTTGTTTGACATCTTGTGTTCTCTCCACTGTTGACTTGGTGTTTTGAATCTCCTGTTGGTATTGCAATACCTCCTGCTTCAATTTTTCTCTTTCTTCCACAATATGGTGAAACTCCTCTTGAGAGTTTTCTAGCTTATCCTTCAATTGCTGAATCTCGTCTTTTAATCTACCAGTCTCCTCTTTTGAAACATCCTGATTCTGATTATAGCGGGTAATATATTTATCAGCTTCATCTAAATCCTGCTCTAGCCTTTCCATTTGTATCCGTAGTTGATTATTTTCTGCGAGGGTTTGTTGAAGTTCAATTCCTGATTCATTCAATTGTTGTTTCAGTTTCTCTATCTCTCCGTAGTTAGTGTCACTGTCGCATCTCTGTTCTTGGCTAGTATGAAACGCCTCCAGTTTGGAATGAGCTAAGCCTAAAGACGTCTCTAACTCGTCAACTCTTTCTTGGAGCAAGTTCTTTTCCCTCTTCAGTTTCTCCATGTCTGCTTCTTTCCGTTCCAATTTGTCTTTTATTTTCTCTGCTTCAATTGCTAACCTCTCAAAATCAATTTTCTGTCTTCCTTCGTACGACGATACTCTATGAATCTTAGACTGACCTGTTTCTAATTCATACTGTAGATTTTCAATCTCTCTTTGTTGTCGTTGTTTTGTTTCTTGAAGTTGTTTGATGTCGTGCAAGGCTCTTTCATATTTATCTTTAATTTTTTCCACCTCGATGTGCATCACTTCCATTTCTTCAGAATGCTTATACGTTTTGGTTTGTGTTACAGATTTACCGTTATTTGGTTTGTGATCATACTCCTCCCTTTTTTTTAATTCCAAACTTAAGCTTTCTTTTTCCTCATTAGCTCTTCCTAAATCTGCTAATATTTTCTCATATTTGTCTTTTATTTTCTCTAAATCAATATATAACCTATCCACCTCTGACTGAGACTTATCCTGCATAGACTGATATTTAATGAGTTGAGATTGATACCTCTCTAATTCTAATTGTATATTTTCTTTGTCTGTCTGGGTGCGGTCTTTCTCGTTTTGTGTTTTTCTCAACTCTACTTGACACCTATCCAATTTTTCATACACTTTTTCCAACTCGACGTGCATTCTGGCGACCTCTTCCTGAGTCTTTTCGTGACTAGTTTGTGTTTTACCAACTTGTGTTTGTACACGGTCCAGTTCTATAGACATGCGGTCCACTTCAGCTTGCAGTTTATCCCGCTCTGATTGGATTCGCCTCATTTCCACCTGAGATTTCTCGTATCTGTCTCGAATAACCTCCAAATCCATCTGGCATCTGTCGAGCTCGTTTCTCAGCTTTTCTTCCGATTCTTTTGTCTTTGAAAGCTGCAAGCTGGTTCTTGAATACATCTCTTCCAGCCCTTCGAACTCATCTTGAGCCTTTTTGTAATCCTCTTTTGTTTTGTTTGTAACAACCACAGCTTTTTCTAGTTCTATATTTAGTCTGTCTACTTCTGCTTGTGCTTGGTGATACTTAGACTGGATTTTGAACGTTTCTGATTGGCTCCTTTCCATCTTCCCTTGAAGTTTCTCACATTCAACTCTTGTCATTTCTTTATCTTCTTGCAGCTTCTGTAACTGCTGCTGTAGTTTATCATGCTTCTCTTTTAATACTTTGTTCTCAGCATGGGCGGTGTCATAATCTGCGTGATACCGCTCCAGTTGGTTCTGAGACTTCTCGAATCTTTCTTTGATGACCTCAAACTCTGCCTGAGCATTTTCTCGATCTTTGTTAGACTTATTCAGCTGTGCTTGAAGTAGATCTACTCTTTCCTGAAGCTTTTCGATCTCATGATGAGACAGGTCCTTATCTCGTTGCAGGCGCTGTAACTGCGACTGTGCTCTTTCGTGCTTCTCTTTTAGCTTTTCAACTTCAATCAGTGCCACTTCTTTCTCTCGCTGATATTTTTGAGTTTGACTCTGTAATTGATAAACCTGGGACTGTAAGTTCTCCATTTCACATTGTGCCTGCTCCCTCTCAGTTTGGTGTCTACGTATTTCACCACTAGCCTTATCTAGTTTTTCCTGTATCCTATCGCAGTCCAACTGAGCCTTGTCTAAAGCTGCCTGGGTTTTCTCATGTTGTACTTGGGTCTTACCAAGAGAACCCTGAACTCTTTCGAGTTCGTTACGAAGCTTCTCTGTCTCAGCTAGGGCCACGTCACGTTCTGATTGGCTGCGAGCAACCAGTGCTTGAACTCTGTCGTACTCTTCCTGCAAGTTTTGTTTTTCTGCTTGAGCATTTTCTAACTTTGCTTTGAAGCGATACACTTCTCCTTGTGACCTCTCGACCTTTTCTTGAAGCTGTTCAACCTCCCCACGTGCTCGATCCTGTTCCGCTTGGTTCATTCGTAGCTCAGCCTGCGCCCGGCGTAAATCCGACTGGATCTTTTCCAGTTTTTCTTGTAACCGTTCCACTTCATCTGATTGGTACAGGTTTGACTTGCCGTAAGAATCTCGGGACTTACCTAACTCCGTTTTTAGCCATTCGTTCTGTTCTCTCAAGCGTTCAGCTTCTAGAGTGAGCCAGGAGCTTTCTCCTTTTCCTTTTTCCCATTCAACTTGTGACTTGTTGACTTCTGTTTGTACCTTCTCCAGCTCTGCTCTGGCTTGGCCAAGCTCTGACTGGGAGTTTTCCAACCTCACTTCAAGACGGTCCTTCTCCCCAGCTGCCTTTTCAAGCTTCATCTGAAGTTTATCCATTTCACTCTCAAGAGCGTGCATCTTCATCTTATATTCTGCTATTTCATGCTCGTGCAACTCACGCTCTTCATTCCGTTCTTGTTCAGCGCGATCACGCTGTTCTCGTAACTGTGTGTTCTGCTTCTCCTTATCGCTAATGGCTTCCTCCAAACTGGACAAAGCACCTTCTGAAGACGAGTGATGAGCCTGCATAGCTGTAAGCCGAGCTCTAGCCATGTCCACTTGATTGTCCTTCTCTCGCAGCAAATCTTCAAGATTTTCAATCTAGATGGAAAATGAACAGCAGTTATGAGTCAGACATGTCAAACTGCAAAATTTTAAAGATTTTTTGCGAAATTTCGAATTATAATATTTTCATCCAGTATATTTTACTAGTATCTAGAAATGCCTTATGTTTGACAGATAATTTTTCTCCGAAAATATTATTTTTTATGTGCTAACGACATAACGGCACTCTTGTAACAATCACTATATGAACCTTCCAAGCTGCATATACTGCTATGTACTGTAGTTAAATATAGAGCTACACAAGGAACTATCTATGCTGTGCTCACCAAGGTTATCGAAAGCCGCGTTTTAGCGTGATAAGCCCACACACTTACCGCTGAGCTACTGGTGAGGGGGATTTTAAGAGGTACCGCACACTTTGACCTTTATAGACTCTGGATCTGGCACGGTCTGGTTAGGGCGCTCGACTAACAATCTGCAGGTCGCAGGATCGAAACCCGTCGTCAAACACGCTCACCCTTTCAGCCGTTGAGGCGTTATAATGTTGCGTTCAAACCCACTATTTGTTGATAAAGAGCAGCCCAAGAGTTGGTGGAGGGAATTATTGACTATCTAACTTCCATCTAGTCTATCTCTTCAAAATTAGGGGACGACTAACGCTGATAGTCCTCCCGTAGTTTTGCGCAAAAACTCAACAAGCAACCTATAAGTCCGTGAGGCATTTAAAATTATATTTTTGAAATTTTATTTAAAAATATTATTTTGATTATTGAAATTCTCCATTCGGTTAAGATCATTCTTAAACCAGTTTCTTCAGGTTTTGTTTTTCGTAACTTATTACATATTTAGAGGAGATGAGTACACGCAGATACACATATATCTCGTATCGCAACTGTATTCATGAAACTACATTATGTGTTATCTTACAGTTAAATAATTCACCACATGGACTTTTTCAATTGCAATGCTCAAGTCCCCCAGCGGGGCCCCCAGTGGCACAGCGGTATGTCTGCAGATTACAACGCTAGAATACGGGCTTCGATACCCGTTGTGGGCAGAGCACAGATAGCCCATTTTGTAGCTTTGTGCTTAATTACAAAACAAACCCCCATCGGGACAGCAGTAAGTTTACGGACTTAAACGCTAAAATCCAGGGTTAAATTCCTTGCGGTGGACACAGCATATAGCCCAATGTGGCTATTCTCTAATAAACAAACAAATGTTCATAGATTATGGTCATTTATTACCTAAGGCTAGGCTGTTAAATTTTTCAGATACATATTTAACGGGAAAGAAGCTCTAACTTAGACTTGGTTTTCGGAAGCAAATACATAAAAGTTATTTCAGATCGTGTGATACCTGAAGGTGTATTAACATTAGTAAATATACCTTAACTCCCACCATACCCAATTGATTATATCATTGTACCTTTCTTTAAAATATTAACCTTATATTTGGCCGTTGTTTACACCACATTACATAGATTTTTAAGTAAGTATATCAGCAATACTGTAACATGCGTACTTACAGAGATTCGACAAAATAATAGAAAAAAACCTTATCTTAACATGGTAATTTCATTGTGTTAAAATTGCTTTTTTGTCTATATACGAATATTATATTATTGTTGTAGTTTGTCTAGCTGGTTTCTCAGTAACAAGAACACCTAAAATAATGAATTTGTTTGTAGATAAGCACAAAGCTACAAAAAGGGCTATTGAAACCCGGTTTCTAGCGTTGTCGCCCCCCAGTGGCACAGCGGTATGTCTGCGAACTTACAACGCTAGAATCCGGGTTTCGGTACCCGTGGTGGGCAGAGCACAGATAGCCCATTGTGTAGCTTTGTGCTTAATTGCAAACAAACAAAAGCGTTGTAAGTCCGCAGACATACCACTGTGCCACTGGGGAGCTTTCCCGATGGACAGTGTCAAAAGTGACGTCAGCATGGTATCAAAAAATGAAGTTAGGTCAGACAAAACCTAACAATGGTCTAAAAAACTAAGCTGACAGACAAGTATTAACACTAGCAGTGAGACATATACAAAACACTACGGTGTCCAAAAGTGTGCTCAAGACATTACATTAGCCTACAACAACCACTCGATCGGAAATGCAGAGATTGGTTATCATGGTATTCTGAAACCTCTGATAACAACAAAACATGCAAAAACCCGAGTTAAACGTTGTCAAGAACACAAAAATTTGATGGAGGATCAACAGAAAACATAGTTTTCTTACATGAATCATCTTATATACCTTTCCCATCAACTGGATATATTAATGTGTGGCGAAAGCCAATAGAAGCTCACAACCTTGAATGTCTTGTTCCATTAATTAGCCCCCCAGTGGCACAGCGGTATGTCTGCGGACTTACAACGCTAGTATCCGGGTTTCGATACCCGTGGTGGGCAGAGCACAGATAGCCTATTGTGTACCTTTGTGCTTGATTACAAACAAACAAACATCCATTAATTAATTACGATGAACTATCTGATGACATTGGCAGCTTTTAGCTCGAATCGTTTATGGTCTATGATCTCACGGACAGATCAAGTGGCAGGAAATGATTACTTAAACCCTACTGTAGAAGGGTTTTAACTGAAATCATTTATGGTCTATAATCTCATCGACAGGTCAAGTGGCAGGAAATGATTATTTAAACCCTACTGTAGAAGGGTTTCAGCTCGAATAATTTAGGGTCTATGATCTCACGGACAGATCAAGTGGCAGGAAATGATTACTTAAACCCTACTGTAGAAGGGTCTTAACTCAAATCATTTATGGTCTATAATCTCATCGACAGGTCAAGTGGCAGGAAATGATTATTTAAACCCTACTGTATAAGGGTTTTAACTCGAATCATTTAGGGTCTATGATCTCAGGGACAGATCAAGTGGCAGGAAATGATTACTTAAACCCTACTGTAGAAGGGTTTTAACTGAAATCATTTATGGTCTATAATCTCATCGACAGATCAAGTGGCAGGAAATGATTACTTAAACCCTACTGTAGAAGGGTTTTAACTGAAATCATTTATGGTCTATAATCTCATCGACAGGTCAAGTGGCAGGAAATGATTATTTAAACCCTACTGTAGAAGGGTTTTAACCCGAATCATTTAGGGTCTATGATCTCAGGGACAGATCAAGTGGCAGGAAATGATTACTTAAACTCTACTGTAGAAGGGTTTCAGCTCGAATAATTTAGGGTCTATGATCTCACGGACAGATCAAGTGGCAGGAAATGATTACTTAAACCCTACTGTAGAAGAAGAGTGTTAACACCTAATTTGGTCACCACAGTCTCCAGTTTTCAAATTTTTCACGTGACTGTTATCGGTTCTTTAAGTCTAATCTTCCAATCATATTTATGTAGACATAAAGAAGAGTGTTAACACCTAATTTGGTCACCACAGTCTCCAGTTTTCAAAGTTTTCTCGTGTCTGTTATCGGTTCTTTAAGTCTAATCTTCCAATCATATTTATGTAGACATAAAGAAGAGTGTTAACACCTAATTTGGTCACCACAGTCTCCAGTTTTCAAAGTTTTCTCGTGTCTGTTATCGGTTCTTTAAGTCTAATCTTTCAATCATATTTATGTAGACATAAAGAAGAGTTTTAACACCTAATTTGGTCACCACAGTCTCCAGTTTTCAAAGTTTTCACGTGTCTGTCATCGGTTCTTTAAGTCTAATCTTCCAATCATATTTCCACCATTAACATCACTTCAACAATTAGAAGAAGCTTTAATCAACAAATGACTAAAATTACAATTGTCTGATGCACACCTTATTGTTTCATCTCTTTTACGTATTGCTGTATTCTTTGTTCATAATTTATCAGCTCTATATTATTAATAAAATGTAGAAATTAATAGATATTTCCTTCATATTGTCCAGTCTCTATGGATATACCTTATATAGCATGAGTAGCTTTTGCTACCAGAGTCTTTTGTAACGTAACATTACATACACTTTATACCAAAAACTACAATAATCCCCCGTTTATAAGTATAAGGAATTAGATTCGTCAAATATTCAAGGAATTTTTACTAGTGACCAATTTTATAATGACGAAATATATTCAACATATTTCTTTGGTACAGAGCAAACTATCGAATTTATTAGAGTTTGAATAATTATTATTTACACAACCTACAAACCACTGTACATTGAAATACGAATACAAATATTGATTAGATATAGACAGAGGTGTCGTTAGGTGTTTAAAAGATTCGGGACTCGGGCCAATAGGAGCGGGAATTTTCAGCGTTTCAGTATGATATCGATCATGGTTTTTCTATTCTGATTTTTTAAAGACACGAATTGGGGATTGGGGGACGGGCCCCCGTATGTAAGCGCTTGGCAACGCTTCTGGATATAAATATATATAATGGTCCTTATACAATTAATTATTAGATTTCTCCCTGTTGTTGTGGAAACATAATTGGTAAACAGATCACACTGAAACGTTTCATTTGAATAAGTAAGGGCGTGGTTATTGTTGACATAATATAAAAGCAAAACATAAACTTTGTTAATTCTCATTTGGACAAAAAAAACAACAACACGAGTTTATTTGATTAATAGCACGACTTTAACAACTGTTGATCTGATATCTCGAAATGCTGATGAACGTCTTAACTCTTTGTCTGATAACTTTAATCTTCTGAACATCCCAGTATTCCTGATTATATTACCGACCTTTCTCTGTAGAACATTAATCTTCCTATCTTTGATCTCCATGTGATCTCTGAGTTCCTGAACCTCTTGAGACAGCCTGTTCTTTTCCTGAGTTGCTGTGGTGGCCTGATGAGTCTTTTTCTCAATGTTAGCGTTCTTTTCTTCCAGCTTTTGTCTCATTTCTTCAACCTAAACATATATTTTAATTATCTACAAAATTCTACTGAAGTTTTACATACAATGATCCAATAATAAGCCAACGAAACTGTATAGAACGACATTAATGTAAGCCTAATTTCTAATTATTTTTGCGAATGGTATTTTGCTTAAACTATAAAACAAAATTAAAAAGTATTAAATATTCGTTTAATTTTATTTTGTGTTAATACTCACAAAATACTTATATTTATACATTTCAGAGGTAATGATTTTTTGTTCTTATTGTATATATATATATATATATATATATATGAATATAGGCATGAACTTTATAAGATGACAATTGTTTCGTTCAAACGTTGGCCAGATATCTTATTTCCCTTAGAAAGACTTTTATCGATTCGTGGTCGTGGTTTTATTACGGCGCATTACTTTGATATTTGTCCCTTGCGTGAATAAACAGCACACGGTCCCATAACGTCAATAACAGATGCTCACAAAAAACAAAGTTCTGTGAAATGTAAAAGCGTGTTTACAAAGTTCACACGTATTGGTAAAAATAGACAATCTTCCATCTTTGTATTTTCTACATACTGTTGCCACCATTTCTTCCATACGTAGATCAGAGCGCCCCGCCTTGTGGCTCATCACTATGCTTGAAGACCAATAATGCGCACAAATTAGGATTCGATCCCTGCTGCAGACACAACGTAGATAGTCTTAAAGTAGGTAGGCTTAAGGACGTACATAATGTAGATTGGTGAGTATTTTTGTCTCTATTAAATGAATGTTTGATTAATTGTTTAAGGCGATTATTTGAAATTTCAGTAAAATTTTCAGACTTTTCTTTCTTCTCTGTCTCTAACACTAGTGATAAGTCAGGTAAAGCCTTAACTTCAAAGATGGTGCATTTTAATGATACTTTGCGTATAATCAGTAACTAACAATTAATTCTTGTTTCACTGTTGAAGTATAAATAAATAACATTTTTCTTACATCGGCCTGAAGCATATTGTAGTGTTCTTCTTTAGCAAATAACGATTCCTTAAGAACAGCGATGTGACGTTGGTAGTCCTGATGCTGTTCCTCCAACGTTCTCATCTTGGCATTCATAGCCATGATCTCCTGATCTCGTCTGTTAATCTCAAAACGCAGCTCGTCCAACTGTAATAACAATAAAATACAACAATAAAATACAGTGAATCTTAACTGGGCATCCTTATCGAATAAAAGAACAATATTTCAACCAACGAAATACAGAGAATCTAAGCCTCAATAATTACATCAGGTTTACACTTTTAATACAAACACCTATGTGGCTATTCCTAATGATTTTCGACTGAAATCCCCAGAATCAATTAAAGGATTCGCAAAATAACAAACTTACAACTTAAGTGTTATGTCAGGAAATTCTGGTTGAGCATACATGAGTAAAACCAAACCTATGGTTGAGCATACATGAGTAAAACCAAACCTATGGTTGAGCATACATAAGTAAAACCAAACCTATGGTTGAGCATACATAAGTAAAACCAAACCTATGGTTGAGCATACATAAGTAAAACCAAACCTATGGTTGAGCATACATGAGTAAAACCAAACCTATGGTTGAGCATACATGAGTAAAACCAAACCTATGGTTGAGCATACATGAGTAAAACCAAACCTATGGTTGAGCATACATGAGTAAAACCAAACCTATGGTTGAGCATACATAAGTAAAACCAAATCTAATCTTACTAATAGATTTATGTCCATCTTTTTCTTATATCGTTAATCTTATCTTAAACCTTTATTTAATCTTAAATGAACGCCCTTGTTTCTTTTCATATACCCGAAGTTATGCCTAACCTAACCTAGTTTTAGCTAAACCTCTTTGCACATTAATCCACATCCTAATTTAATCTTAACCTAATATACCCTTTCCAATATCTCTATCCATGTTTTCTAGTAATTTTGGCTAAAAATATTTACACTTTAATCCACATCCTACTTAAATCCTAACCTAATCTGACCTTTCCAACATCTATCTTTGTTTTAATCATTTTAGCTAAACATTTGTGCACTTTAATCCACACCTTAATTTAATCCTAACCTAATCTGACCTTTCCAACATCCCTGTCCTTGTTTTCCAGTAATTCTTCCATATGACGAGCTTTCGCTTCAGCTTCAATGAACTTGTTTTTAAGCCTTTCTATTTCAAGACGTTCTTCTTCCATAAGATGACCTAGTGACAAATTTGCCTATCAATTACCAAACTGTTTATAATACAATGAACAACACATTGTATATCTCTTCTACGAGCCTTTTAAGCAGTGATTCTTACCGAGAGCTATCGTATACCAGTACCAGTTTAAGAAGTAAAAAAATAACTATTATTTTTTTCAAACAGCTTAATCATGAAATACACAAGCCAAATTTACCCCTTATTTGCGCCTGTAATATATTGTTTCCATAAGATCGGGAACTATTCGAAGCTTGTAAGATATACAGAGTGTGATCAGTGATTATCAAATACGTAAATATAGTAGAGTACGTAAATATTCTTCTGGAGTTATTACAAAACACCACTGAACCCAAACTTCTGATGACTTTCCAAATATAAACAATCACCTGTTCTTTTGCTTTGCTGAAATTCTACCAATTTCTTGATGCCCTCTTCCTTTGCAGCCAGCGTCTGTTTCTGAGTTTCAATTCTCATTTCCAAGTCCTGCAGCAAAACAAAGTTTCATACTCCTAAACTACATGTTTGATGCAAATTCCAAGTCCAATAGCAATAGTTATTTTATATTCGTAACTTAGAGATGTTGAGTAAATTCAAAATTGCACCAAACGAATTTGAGAGTTCTCCGACAAAAACAAATTATTTAGAATACTCATGGAAATAGCAGATATTTCTTTTCAGATTGCTACGATTAATAATACAATATAAAATGATTCTTCATATTCACAGCTTATCTTTGATGATAAAATAGAACCACACCTTTTAAGTTATTTATTGTACGTTTTACACAAACAGAAAGTATAGAATAACAATAATAAAGTTAGGGAGAACGCTTCCAAGATAGATAATATATACTGAAGTGAGACCATATTATCAAAATTACACGAATAGAGAAAGCAGTTTTTTTTTGGAACCTGACAACGAGAAGATTCCGTACTAAAGATGAATGGAGCATTTACAGACTTTCATCTGAAGTGGCCCAGCATGGCCAGGTGGTTAGAAAGTTCGAACCGCAATCTGCGGATTGCGGGTTCGAATCTCCGTCGCACCAAACATGCTCGCCCTTTCAACCGTGGGGCGTTATAATGTGACGGTCAATGCCATTATTCGTTGGTAAAAGAGTAGCCCAAGAATTGGCGGTGAGTGGTGATGACTAGCTGTCTTCCTTCTAGTCTTACACTGCTAAATTAGGGACGGCTAACGCAGATAGCCCTCGTGTAGCTTTGCGCAAACTTCCAAACAAACAACTCTTCTGAAGTTGTTGTTGTTGTTGTTTTTTTTGGGGGGGGAGGTTATCATATCAAACACACGAATCTACGGGGGGGTTTTCCTTTGACTTAAAACTTCAGTAATTTCGAAATGTTTTCCATATTTTCGTAATTAGTTGTTCCATTTTTCGTTTTAGGGAAAATATTATGATACGTGCCATTGTTTACTTTGAGTTCTGTTTAAGTGATCCAAGTGTTATATTAACCCCAATGTTATTGTGTTTTCGAGACGTAGTGTTATGTATGTGTATGCGATTTCAACTGGAACAAAGCACAAAAGTCAATCCTGAGAATCGTCGTCATCATATGAACAGTAGATTGAATTTTAATACAACTGAACAGTGATAGCGTTGGGATGTATAAGTGATCTTAGAAGAGAGCTTTGTTAATATAGAATTCAATCTCCGATGAACACTATCCATCATTGTCTTAAGTAATTAAACTTTCTGTAGTCTGTCGAGAAAATGCTGACATTTACACGATACGTACGCACAATAGCTATGACAAAAGTAGTAAACAAATAATGTTATGAAAGCTACGAATACATTCAGGCTTAACTTTACCTTAATGGTTTCTCTCAGTAGAAAAATCTCTTTCTGCATGTGTTCTTTCTCATTGTAGAGCGCTTCTAGATGTTGTTGGACATCTGAATCCTGACCTCTCATCTTAGAATTCATCAGCTCCTCCTCCAGTTGTCGGATAAGCTGGTTCTGTTTATGTACGAGACGTGCGCCTTCATTAACTCCGGAACGCTGGTAAAATGTTCATCAACAAATATCTCAATCAGATACCAGAAAACACTTGTAATAAAATATATGAATAGTGATAACATATTCATTAACATTTCCACTGAGATTAATTAAATATCAACACTTAAACTCAGTTTTCCTTAATTGTGATTTATCTACTCTTATAATCCTACAAGTTTTTTATTTTATTTTAACACAAACGCTAGTAAAATATTAACACCCAAATCACAGTAAATTTTGCACCAACACTTAGACCATAGACTATGACCAAGTCAGAAAATCTGGTAAAAATGTTCAGTAATACTTGGATCAAACTTTATAAACACCACAGTAATACTTGGATCAAACTTTATAAACACCACTCAAATACTGATCACCACAAATCTGTAATGACATAATCATACAAAATTTAATAAAATAATACTTTAGCCATTAAGCTATTATAAAGCATGCACGTATACAGAAATTGTTTCAAATAATATTTTATTAACCATGAGTTGAATTTTGGTCGTTTTTCGATCAGTTACATCTATGATAGCGTTCACTAGTAGGTGTTGAATGATCATTGATAGTTTATCAAATATTTCCGACGTCTAATAGAAGAATTAAGTGTAAAAATACTTTATAGCTGAAGTGAGTAATTGGATTTTTGACACAAGGTCAAGCTGTCCAGCACAACTCGAATATCTTGAAAAAACAGAAATCATGTGCCCTAAACTCCAACACTTCGCCAAAAATGAGGCATTCTCATACAGGAAAACTATAGCTTCTATGAACCTAAAAAACGTTAAACCAAAACAGACTACATACAGTTAAAAATGAAGTGGGATGAACGAAGATGATACACCTACAAAATATTAACGGAAAACATTTTTCAAAAAGATCCACACGACACAACAACAGAAATAAAACAAATCACATGAAGAACAAGTGAGTGACTTGAAACAAGACACAGATATGTATTTGATCGAAATAAATCTAAACAAAGTTGGCTCGATGTGTAAAATTCACCATTGAAAGATCAAAATAGAAAAAAAAATCCAAAGATACACATTACAAACAAATATATCTATATCAGTGGTTTAGCATACTCCATGTTTAAAATTGACAAAGGTTAATCAAAAAGACCTCTTAGAATTAACGAAATGAGAAACGAAAAAAGAACTTGCAAACACTCGGAGAAGATCTAAATCGAATGAAACGCTTCGCAGTGAACAAAGAATGCAAAGTTCAACGCACAGCAGAGTGAAATAGAAAAACAACAACTGAACATATGGTTGCTACTATTCTGGTAGTTCTCAGAGCAGAAGGAACTTTTTCCTATAACCAGTTATAAAAAGTAAAGTCAGGAGATACTTGTTATTGATCGCACGGATTAACGTCTTTATTCCTAAGACGATTCGCAGCGCATTCAGAGGAGAAGAAATGAAAACGAGGATAGAGATACAGCACAACGAGACGTCTGAAAGAGAAACGTGGGATTCCATATGAATACTTTGTCTCAGGACGAAAGACCTGTCTAACAGTATAACAAGAAGAGCCAAGTTTGTTTAGTTTCTCTTTTTTCTTGGGGGGGGGGATACAAATTTCTGATATAACGAAATAATTTATCTTCAAACAAAAAAAGAATGAATTTCTAAACTACTAAAGCTTTTAATGT
This sequence comes from Limulus polyphemus, assembly GCF_000517525.1. Classification (NCBI taxonomy): domain Eukaryota; kingdom Metazoa; phylum Arthropoda; class Merostomata; order Xiphosura; family Limulidae; genus Limulus; species Limulus polyphemus. The sequence goes on along the minus strand of NW_013668910.1, from coordinate 10,709 downwards.
ATACCTATCAGAAATAACCAGCTTTACTCAGACTAAAACTGCACGAATTAATTAATTCAAACTAACTACATGATGTCAAATGAGAAAGGTCTTATTTGTAACACATTATAGTAACTTTGTTTATAACATTCTTATATTTGAGCACTAACTTATTAATGAAACTGAACTTTAAAACCGTTACCACTTAGATGTTTTTATCTATAATGTGTCACAGAATATTTTAAGAAAAACTTTTCTCGCAATAAAAAAAATGTCCAAACATTTTCAAGTTAAGACACAATTTAGTGACAATGTCTTATTTATTTCTACAAGTGGGTGTAATTTTGGATAAATATTATTATATATGACCAGGCGTGACTTTATGTTAGCTTTTCCAAGTCTGGAAATCCGAGAATTCAGGGTTCGCATGTTTCTTTATTTAATGTCTTTTTTTTTTAATACAGCGACACGCTTTGCACTTTAGTTCTGTAGGTGTGCTATGCGCTGTAAGTCTTAGCTGTTGTTTGTAAGTTCAAAGTTTAGGGCAACTATGAACATATAACTATTTGCGAATAGTTTCGCGAAAATTCTAAAACAACAACAAACACTAGTGCAGAAACAATTAAGAAAATATTAAGAAACAATATTACGTACATTGAAGTAACAGAAACAATAAAATATTGCACAATATATGGCACGAACTAATAAGGGAGGTAGCACTCGTTTCACAATTATAGCATAAATTTAGTTATTTCTTAATCCAAATAAACCTTCAAGCAAATAGGAGGATTATGTTAAATCAATTTTTTTTCAGTCATAGACGTTTAGGCAAGTATCTATTGAATTTTCAAAAAGTGTAAGTTCTTTTTTCTGAGGATTATGTATTGATGTAGACAATGTTTGTAATTAAATTTCTGTATTGTTGTTTGGCAAGAGAGAGATTTGACACCATGTGTTGAACACCTGGCTTAACGTCTTACGTTTTATCAAAATATTTTGAATAGTCTTAGCGGTATACGAAAAGGGAATTAGGCAGGAGCAGATGAAAATGTATTACTGAGGTAGCGAGTTCGTTCATCAGTTTGCCTGTTCCTGTCAGCAAGTTAGTCAGTTCAGTTTTATGAATATCGAGCTTGTGTTTCGACGAAGAAATAAGTGATACGAGAAAATTAGCAAGGAAGTGATTGTTTAGCGTTAGTTGTGAAGTTAGGCCTATTGCTCAGTGAACACTAGTACGTGAAATTTGTAGAATTTGTACACGTGGTGAAAAAATACAACACATTTGTTGTCACAGTGAACTGGATGTAGAATTCTCTCTCTCTCTTTTGTTTACTGAATAATTCCAAAGAGCTCAACTATAGAAGTGATTATAACTTTACGAGTACAAAACAACAATTTCCTTGCTTATTCTTTGTCAAGAATGTTGCTACAGAAGTAGAACACTACACTTTTTCATACGAAGCGAGAGTAGAAGGAGTAAATCTTTATTTGAAAATTTCGTTATAACTCTGTTAAAAATTTATATTTTGAATAAAATTGAAATCAATGAAAATTGTTGTCGTTTCAGTTTCTGGTAGTGCTATTGTTATAATTTCCTTTATTGGTATTGTAATTGTTGTCATTTCAGTTTTTGGTAGTGTAGTGTCATTTCAGTTATTGGTAGTGTAATTGTTGTCGTTTCAGTTTCTGGTAGTGTCATTGTTGTCATTTCAGTTATTGGTAGTGTAATTGTTGTCGTTTCAGTTTCTGGTAGTGTCATTGTTGTCATTTCATTATTAATTAAATTCATACTTCACTCTTATTAAACTACATTTTCATTCTTTACTCTTAGTCGACAATATTGCTATAGAACTATAAATTATTTCTTGGACACTGAAAGAGAACTATTAAAACCATTGAATGACATATTGTAGAGTCGTTTATTTATTAATTTTCGGATCTCTAGAGAAAGGAACAATGAAAAAAACATAAGAATAAAACTCCCTGATTATTATAAAACAATTTTCTAGATAGAAGTTTCTTTATTTTTTTTTTCAAAGATAACATTGTTTGGACATTTCTTAGTTTGAAAATTACCACAGTAGTTGCTGTCATTTAATATTTTTCTCAGTTCTTGACACTAAACTTTATTTATGCCAAAAAAGGGGTAATTTTTTATACAAATATTAACGGTTTGTTAATATTGGAACAGGTTTTCTTTGGATATTGTTGTTCTTTTTCCATAATTACCTTAATATATGGATTTAGGACTAATCTAAAACTTCTGTACTGGCTGAATCTTGTGAGATATTACTGGGTTTATGGCCAAAAGTATCGTCAACAGCCAGGTTAATAATTAATGAAACAATGCATTATAATCTTTATAGGTAAGAACGTAAGAAAATTATATTTAATTAGCCATACTCATCATGAGGTTGATTTTTAGTTTTGATTTAAACAACTAACTTGTTTTGATCAGAAAGTAACATTAATTAACCTAGTAACGTAAAATAAATCAATCCTAATTATGAAGCATGTTAATATATTAAAAAATACAATAGTTTACGTGCTTTGTGAGTTTGTTATCCAGAAAGATTTTTCTACAAAAACTGAAGTTATAAAATAAGTTTTTATCACTTTGTGATGTCCATTGTTAATCAGAGTTATTACTTTTTTTGGTACATTCAAGTAATCAGACTTACTGTATACCGCGGTACACGCTTATAATTAAATTTACTATTTACTGCAGTACACCCAAGTAATCGCATTTAACTTTTAACGTGGTACACCCAAGTAACCGCGTTTAATATCTAACGTGGTACAACCAAGTAACAGCGTTTATCGTCTGACGAGGTACACCCAACTAATCGCGTTTAACATATAACTTCATACATCCAAGTAACCGCGTTTAATTTCTAACCTGGTACACCCAAGTATTCGCGTTTATCTTCTAACCTAGTACACCCAAGTAATCGCGTTTAACATATAACTTCATACATCCAAGTAAC
>NW_013668910.1:4413-6898 GCF_000517525.1 Limulus polyphemus | reverse complement strand
CTAGCCGTCTCTAATTTAACAGTGAAAGACGAAAGGGAAGGCAGCTAGTCATCACCACCCACCGCCATCTCTTGGGCTACTTTTGTACTCACGAATAGTGGGATTGACCGTCACATTATAACGCCTCCACGGCTGAAAGGGTGAGCATGTTTGGTGTGACGGGGATTCGAACCTGCGACTCGCAGAATTGTGAATCGAGAGCCCTAACCACCTGGCCATACCGGGCCGTAGACAAGATGACGGCAAGTAGTCGACAATACATATTATCGAAAATTAGACTACTCTTGTCTGACCAAACAGTGGGATTTGACCGCCACCTTGAATGGTCAGAATCCCAGTCTGAGCACACTAATCATTAGGTCACGCCCTTCCCAATAACTTAATATAATGATCATATAATATTTAAGATATTTATCTAAATTTTTTGTAAGCATGGATGGGATCTCTGAAGTCACTCTACGAATGTTTTAATATAAATATTCCAAGCACACATGAATATCTAGATTTTTAAGTTACGGATCATAATGAAAATATACTTTTTATGAGATGACTAGTATTTCTAAAAGAAACTAACACAACAAACTCGCTAAAACTTTCAATACCTTTAATTTCTCTTTGGTTCATAAACTGATAAGTATTAATAATTTCAAATTTCATAAATTGTTTAGAAATACACACGTATAAGTATATAGTAACAGAAACACAAGTTAAAACCAATGTGGAATGGAGACTAGATGGCGAGTTTATTAACGACACAAAATGATATCGCATATCGTATAAAAACAGAGGAAATATGTTGTACAATGCACCAATATTTTATATGTGAGCATTTTCCTTTTACACACAACATAACACCCTTTTTTAATGATACCATTTGTTTTTACATACAGCATGGCACCTTTTTTTCAGGATACCATTTTCCTTTTACACACAGCATGACACCTCTTTTTCATGATACCTTTGCTTTTACACACAGCATGGCACCTTTTTTCATGATACCATTTTCCTTTTACACACAGCATGACACCCTTTTTTAATGATACCATTTGCTTTTACATACAGCATGGCACCTTTTTTTCAGGATACCATTTTCCTTTACACACAGCATGATGCCGTTTTTTCATGATACCTTTTGCTTTTACACACAGCATGACACCCTTTTTCATGATACCATTTTCCTTTACACACAGCATGATGCCGTTTTTTATGTTACCTTTTGCTTTTACACACAGCATGACACCCTTTTTTCATGATACCATTTTCCTTTATGCACAGCATGACACCCTTTTTTCATGATATCATTTTCCTTTACACACAGCATGATACCGTTTTTTCATGATACCATTTACCTTTACAGAGAGCACGACACCCTTTTTTATGATACCATCCAGTTTATTAGGGTAGGATTGGGGAATATTATTCCTAATGTCCTGCCTTACTCCCTACAATCCAGTCAAAATGTATGGTCACCTCTTGACTGCCTCAGTTCTTATATTACTCCATGCAGGCCAGGCCATGGTCGTGTATGTTCATATCAGGACTTTGTGCAGGCCAAGTCATGGTTGTGTGTGTTCATATCAGGACTATGTGTAGGCCAAGCCATGGTTTTGAGTGTTTTATCGACCTCTTTGTAGTCAAGATATCGTTTCACCACATTCGCTGTATGTTAGGGATCATTTTCTTGCTGGAAGATGAATCCCTGCCAATGGTGTTTCATATGTCACTGTGACCCCGGGTAGGCGTGTCTAATAATGTCGTGCTCTCCGTATACATTTTTTAGATCACTCACGTCTGTTTTTCTTCGTGTTGAAATTACCACAATTTGCCATAACAAACGCTAACAGTGTGTCATTAGTTTATTGTAACGGATAGGGACTTTTGGACTTGAATATTGCACGTTATTTACACCGACAAGCAAGATCTTGGGTTTAATTTGAGTTTAGATACATCAAACCTCAATCTTAACGTCATTAGTTTAGATTCATATCCTGTTCGGGCTCAGTTTTAATTTGTTTGTTTGTAATTAAGCACAAAGCTACACAATAGGCTGTTTGTGCTCTGCCCACCACAGGTATCGAAACCCGGATTCTAGCGTTGTAAGTCAGCTCGGTTTTGATGCTAATTCGGTATGTGACAGCCTCGTGACTTATTGGTTCTCTTCAAAGGAGCAGCCAAAGAATAATGATTCGAACTTAAAATATCGCTGTTTTCTACACAGTTGGTGAGTGTTACAAAGATATGGTTAAGATAATATAACGTACACAAGAAAATATTAGCACTTCAAAAAACTACATTATGTTCCGTAACTGGACAATAGGCAAATTAATCTCCTTAAGTTCAATTAGTCTTATAACTCTTGGTAATTTATCGTAAAACACAAACTTTGTTTCACACAAAATTATTTAAATTGTTTGTTTGTAATTAAGCACAAAGCTATACAATGGGCTATCTGTGCTCTGCCCACCACGGGTGTCGAAACCCGGTT
>NW_013668910.1:0-3553 GCF_000517525.1 Limulus polyphemus | reverse complement strand
CACCACGGGTATCGAAACCCGGATTCTAGCGTTGTAAGTCCGCAGACATACCGCTGTGCCACTGGGGGGCAATTCTTTAAAAACACGTTGTTAGCGATAGAAATAAACGAACGTTTTACGCAATAATTTGCATAATGTTATTCCTGATTATACTGACAATCAGACAAAGTTAGCTTGTTTTTTTCTGTTTAATTATACACAAAGTTACACAAGGGCTATCTGTGCTCTGCCCACCACGGGTATCGAAACCCGGTTTCTAGCGTTGTAAGTCCGCAGACATACCGCTGTGCCACTGGGGGGGCAAAGTTAAGCTCTAAACAGAACCATACAAATTTATATCTTAAAAAATGTCACAACCATTTCCAGTAAGATAAAAAGGGATTATTAAAGATCACAAAACGACCCCTGGTGCTTTCGAAAAGATCGCTCTTCGAAAACGTGCTTGAGTGTTTGGATCGTTTTTTAGTCTGTCACAATTTACAATTCTTAAAACAAGTATGTATATATTTTTTTCTTACACGATTTCTAAACATTTTTGAAACTTTGGAAGCTGATCATTCATTATGACAACTGGGAATTCGTCATCTCGTGTTTCGGCATGATGTTTCCATGCTTACTTACTACTGATAAGAAAAGTCAGTACATAAATTCTTTATCTGCTAAGCAAACTATTTCCCTATAGGGTAACGATAAATCTGAAAGTTCGTTTTCTGAGGGCCTAAGAAAGATAGAAAAACTGCTCGATGAATTTAAGAGTAAGAAAACAACAAAGATAAACTCAGGACCTGAAAAAATGTGAATTTTATCTGGGGACTTATGCAGTACTCAAATAAATATTGATGTTCTTCTGTGTTGTTTTAGAGATCAGACCTTCTACTAAATTATTATTAATTTATTAATAATAATTTCTAATTAAGATGAATTACTAATTATTTCATCACTGAATAGTGAGATTGGATGTCACATTATAACGCCCCCCCCGCAGTTGAAAGAGCGAACAGGTTCAATGATAGGGATTCGAACCCGCGACCCGCAGAGTGCGAGTCGACTACCCTGACCACCAGACGGATTATATGAAACCCTCACAAGTCACTTGAAGTTACAATCCATTAAAGAAATCACTTTCCTACGATATACATGATTTAATCCTTTAAGTAGCATGTTAAAACGTCGTTTAAATCCGATTTCAATACTGCTTCTAACATTATTAGAATTACGTAAAATATATCTTGTGTTTCTTTAGTTTAAATATTACACCTTGAACATCTTCGCACCTCTCACATCCGTGTTTCGTAACCGCTTTTAATGTATTCTAAAAGCAAAGAGGGAGATTTAGCACTAGGTGTCTAAAACTGATTTATTGAATAAGCTAAGATTAACGTCATCTCAGCATACTGTGGACGCAAACTGATGGTCAAAGTGAGCTACTCACACTTACGTTAGTGGTCAGGCTCTCGAGAGGTGTCGTTAAAAAAAGATTTATCTCCGAAATGCAACGTAGGTGATTTAAAAATGAACATCTGCAGTTTTCTCGAGTACGCCTTCATATTCTCTTAAAATGTGTCATAGAAAACTCGAGACTCAGCCTTGTTTTAACTCGATGTCAAGCGTCACAGATGCATTTACAAACTTCACTGAGTCTGCCAATGTACTGTATTGAAGTAGAAATCTAACTCACCCTTAGTGAAAGTTTCTGTGAATTTTGTATTATATAGATATTTCATTTATAATGAAAATATTTCGACCTGTTTAAAAATAAATCTAAGCCTTATACCATTTTAAATCGTGGATAACGAACAATAAATTTTAATATTTTAGATTTTAAGATGTATATATTTCCTTGTTTTATTATATTTTAACACCCAAATACTCACTGTTACCTAAACTAATCGTAACAGTGGCGAATAAACAATATTATAACTACAAATATGGCAGTTATTTCAAAACAGTTTGACCAAGTTGAGTTGAACATCTGGAATATAATTACTCATTTTCTGTGAATGAAACTCGAAGAAAGTTGTTGTATCAATTAACAGTCTACATATCCACCAAAAAAGTTTTATAAGTGGATTATGAAAATCCAATCGAAGTTAATGTGAAGGTTTTCAAACACTGATATTACGTGATAAGAATTTGTTATACGTTTTGTTATAAAGGCAGAATTATGTCAAATGATTCGTTGTGTCTCCTGAGTGTGGCCTTTTTTTTGTTGCTTTTGTTTACAGAATAAAAGACTTTTATAAAGGGGAACTAAAATTACAGTAAAGTTTTAGTAACATCGAAGAATCAATTTATTAAAGTCAGTTAATCGAAGTCAAAGATTCAAAATTACTTGTAAGTACGTTTGCATTATGATTTAGGTTAATCATACTTTGATGAGAAGAAGACCAGTTTTTGAAAACGTCTTGATGAAGACGAAGCCGACTGATTAGGGCTCGTGGAACGTTCTTACGGAGATTTAAACTTATATATTTGTCACTGTATTTAACAACTTTTACGTGAGGTTACTTGATAGCGTAATAACCAAACTTCATTCACAATAAATAAATAGGCAAATGTATAACTTCAATAAAGGCAAACGTCAAACTTTACGATTTTACAAGCTTTCCAAACAAATGTCAAAGTAAAAGAAATCACCAACGAAACCATAATCTCACGACAAACGTCAATATTAAAAGTCTTGCTGAGTCTGGCATGATTCCGTGTTTCATTGGATACTCTGAGAGTTTTCTTTCTTTCCTTAAAGTCCTCACATTAATGTATAGTTCAAGATATCATTTTATTCGTTTATTCCTGTTCTTGGAGTCGAGTGTTAAGATTCATGGTTGTCGTCAGTCCTTTTTTCATTTGTAGAGAATTCGGTCAGATCGGATATGATAGGATAAAATAAGGAAGGGAGTTCTTAAGATTAAAAACACCCACAATTTTAATGAATAAACATCACTTTACTGGTGATAAAATAAATCAACGAAATCCACTTTTCTGGTGAATAAACATATCTTAATAATTATAAATGAATCAACCAAACCAACCTTTCTGATAAATAAACATATTTTAATAATTATAAATCAACCAAACCAACCTTTCTGGTGAATAGACATCTTTTACTAACTATAAATTAAATCAATCAAACCAACCTTTCTGGTGAATAAACATCTTTTACTAACTACAAATCAAATGAACCAAACCAACCTTTCTGGTGAATAAACATCTTTTACTAACTGTAAATAAATCAACCAAACCAACCTTTCTCGTGAATAAACATATTTTACTAACTACAAATAAATCAACCAAACTAACCTTTCTAGTGAATAAACATCTTTTACTAACTATAAATTAAATCAACCAAACCAACCTTCCTGGTGAATAAACATCTTTTACTAACTACAAATTAAATGAACCAAACCAACCTTTCTGGTGAATAAACATCTTTTACTAACTATAAATTAAATCAACCAAACCAACCTTCCTGGTGAATAAACATCTTTTACTAACTACAAATTAAATGAACCAAACCAACCTTTCTGGTGAATAAACATCTTTTACTAACTGT
>NW_013668909.1:120306-131040 GCF_000517525.1 Limulus polyphemus | reverse complement strand
CTCTTGTTTCTTTTCTCGTTCTTCTTGTTTATTTTTTTTCTCCTCTAACAACTGCTGTAATTTCTCTCTTGTTTCTTTTCTCGTTCTTCTTGTTTATTTTTTTTCTCCTCTAACAACTGCTGTAATTTCTCTTCTTGTTTCTTTTCTTTTTTCCTCTAACAACTGTCGTATTCTCTATTCTTGTTTCTTTTCTTTTTCCTCCAACAACTGCTGTAATTTCTCTTGTTTATTTTGCTGTTCGAGCTGCCACTGTTGCAGGTTTTCTTGCAAATGCTGTTGTCTCTCTTTTTGTTTCTTTTCTTTTTCCTCTAAGAACTGCTGTAATTTCTCTTCTTGTTTCTCTTCTCGTTCTTCTTGTTTCTTTTGCTGTTCTTGTGTTGCTGCCATCAAATTTGCTAAGCTGTAGTTTGATTTGCCGCTTCTAGTCTCCATTTGTTTTTGTCCCACTCTCTGACACCAATTTGTTATGTCTCCGTTCGTTAGTTAATTTTCCGTAACTTCGTTCCGACGAAACTTTAGCGACACAAGTCCTTTCTTAAATAAAACTGGTTTATTCTTTCTGAATATAACTTTGCGATACACTTAATTTCAACAGTCGCTCTATAACAAACGCTATAACAATGAACGTCTCACGTGCTCAACTTCAACAATACTCAGTTCAATTACACTCTCTCTGACTGCAGTTCAATTACTCATTGTCCCGTCACGTTGTGACCATCATATATATATATATATCAGCCTACCCCAAATCTAGTAGTCTCCCGATAATTCACGAAGGTTCGAGAAGGACGTGGCGTGAAACTAGTCACGTGACCTCGCTGACACAACAATACTTTATAGGTAATTGCACGTTCTCTTTTCCATATTATATCACAGCTTTAAACATTTGAAGTGTAATGCGATTTCAGTAATATATATGGTTATGTTTATTTGTTTGGAATTGAGCACAAAGCTACACAATGGGCTATCTGTGTTCTGCCCACCACGGATATCGAAACCCGGTTTTTAGCGTTGTAAGTCCGCAGACACACCGCTGTGCCACTGGGGGCATATGGTTATGTAAACGTTTTATGTCACGCTTAAATTGTGGTTATTTTTTTCATACAAAATAGCCATTTTTTTGCAATTGTTCCTTTCATAAATGTAAATATATATATATACGTTTTTTTGTAAATGTTTGTTAAAATCTTTATATATTTTTATTCGTTTTAATTTTAAAAACATATTAACAACTGTGACATTTGTAAAAACAGAAAACTGCGGTATCGCCAAGAAATAAAATAATTTATCCTTTAATGCTTCAGAAGAAATACTGTTTCATATTATATTATTATATGACTACAGTGTGAATACGATTATCTATCAAATTTGTTATCCTTTAAGGGGTGATGTTTCACTACCCTTTGTGTTTTATACCACACAACCAGTGTACTCAGTTAGCATTTTGAAGTTTTTGATTAACAAATAATTCAAGTACTACCCGGCAGGATTAAAACAAAACATTAAGTCAGTATTTTACTGTTTCCAAGAAACTCATAATACTACACTGCCAAGTTTGTAAAAATCAACCAGTTAACACTATGAGTTAAAACATATAAGTTAACATTGCTATTTGGAAAAAGCCGCAAATTAATATTGCCAGTTTGAAAGAAAATAAAATTTCATTAATGCCGGTTTTATATACACATTAGCCAATATTACAGGTTTAACAAAAAAGAAAAACTCATTACTGTCAAAAGTCACAAAGTATAAGATCATATTAAAACGTTTCTGAAAGCAAATCAGAGTACAGTTTCTGACAAGCGAATAAACCAACAGAACTGTTTGTAATATGTGAATAAACCATCAGTACTGTTTCTGATAAAAAAAAGCAATTTATCCATTAAAAGTTTCTTAAAAATCCAATAAATTAGTTTTGTGGTATCTTCTGGTGCACATGTAATCTAGTACAGCTGTCTTTCTAATAAACATTTAAGCTAATATATTCAGGTTGGATAAACAAATAAGTTAATTGTATTCATCTAGTAAAAAAGTAGGTCAACACTGTCTAATTTTATAAAAAGTAAGTTGAAAACAGCTTAGGTAATAAAACCCATACCATGATCACTTGAGAGCTGCAGTTTTCACCAATATTGATTAACTTTTATCATCCAGCTAGACCGAACCTACAATAAGACTGACACACAATATATTCGTTTAATAACTCATTATTGCTAAGTATAATAAATAGTTTAACGACGTGTAATTTTTGATACACAAAGAGAAACAATATTGTTAATAATAAAAAATTAACACTGTTTTTTCTGCAAGCGTAAAAAAGAATAACTTGTTTGACTTAGATGTATAGTCTGTCACTCTCCACTAATAACCCAAAATACATTAGTATAGAAACTGCTATATGAGGCCTATTTTATTTATTTGCATCGCTCGTCCAAGCCTCACTGATAAACCGTAAATGAAGTTTGAGAAACTAGTCTGTTGCAGCGGGAATAGAGAATCAAAAATAGGTTAGGCCTCTACGTACTTAGAAATTCACATTTTGGTGAAGAAAAATTAAAAAATAAATAAAATAATAAATTAACACTGTCAAGAATCATATTCAAATAAATCAATATCGTGCCACTTGTGTTAATTATATTAAGCACTTTCATGAGAATTAACACGTAGTCTCAACTTGAGAATAAAGATTTTATGTCATGCGCAGCTGTTTGTTCTAGTTCAACAAGTCATACATGACGTTTGAACATTTTCAATTCACAATCTTGTACCAGATTCTTTTATGTGAAATGAAGCTATTTTTACTGATAACTTAAGAAGTCTTTTTTTATTCTTTTTGTGCTAATAAAAACTGATAAAATCATACTCTTTAGCAAACCTAATTTATTATATAATTAATTCTTAACGCACCTAAACGAAAAAAGTATTCCAATTAAATATATTTACGTAGAATTAATGGAAATGTACTTTTAAAATATTCACCATAATATACTTTATAACTATGTTTTAACATATTTCTTTTGAATGAAAATTATATTATTATTTACACAAGTGTGATTTTAATCTACACTCCTTAAACAGTCTTTTCTGTAAAAGTCTTCAGTTTATTGATTATAAGATAGTTTCTAAAAGGTGGTTATCTTAAAAATCTTTACTTGTAATTGGGTTTCTTGATAACACCGTATCTTTTAATACCGTATCGTATTCTCATAAACTTTACAACATGTTTTTCAAACAAACATACTTCAAGATTTATTTATATCAAAAGTGATTATATCTATAAAATAAAAAGACACGAAACAAATAAATTTTATAAGGAATTCAGAGAAGTGTTTATAGCATACTTTGTTTCAAAGATGTCTTTATTTAATATTTCGTCTGTTCTTTCTGATCAAACTAAAGTAATACTTTTTGTAGTCTTAGCAGCAATTCCTCTAGATTTTTTAAAGATTTCTTACTCCATCAGATCTTTATGTATAGCTTTTAACTTAATCGATAAATATTCTATTTAAAATTAAAATTTTTAGGTATTTTGCTAGAAATCCATGTAATTCTTCTAATCAAACATAATTTTTTATAAATACATTTTGCTAGGGCTCTGGTTTTCCCATAATCATAATGTAATATGATATTTCTCTAAAACAAATATTTTCATAGTAAATAATTTATTCTATTCTCTTATCTTTCAAATGAACCAATAAACTTGATTAAACTTTATTCTAAAAATCAGTTTAACAACGTCAGTTTATCATTAATTTTTCTCACCCAGTCACCTGTTTGACAAATGATATTTTACTTTTACGTCTTTTTAGTGGTTTACTTGGAATTATTTTAAACAAAAGCTACTGTTATATTTCCCTCAACAAGTGTATAAGCATATGTTAACATCTTGTTACATTTACTTAGTGATTTCTTTAAAAAACATCTTCTTCATATCCTTCAACCAAATTCCTCGAGCTTACTTTAAGATTTACTGCTCAACTGTGAGTGTTAGCAGACGCTTATGATTTGTTTCCTTCTTTTGGATGATAAAGGCAATTAAAAATAGAAAGGGAATGGTTGCAATAAATTTTCAATATGATTATTTTGTACATCTTCAAATAAGTTAATTTCATTTTCACTTCAATGGAGTAAATATTTTTATGCCCTGTTTTTTATATATTTAAACTCCTAATATATATATATATTCATTCATTTGTTAAAGCAGTTATAACATCTTATCGCCATAGTTGAAGCACGAAAAAAGAAACAAATAAAATGGACTTTATTTATGTAAACGTATCGGATGTTATCTCTAATTGTCAACCAAGAAACACAGCCATGAAAATGTTCTAGTTTTTGTGGCTGTTAAACTTACACTGTGACTAGCGTCTTATCTAAAAGTCTAGTTGTCATTAGTGTGGTTATATGGTCGAAAGTGCCTCATGGGGATCGCATATACATATTTCAAAGCACACCATAATCTTATTTATATCATTTTTAGTGATATTTCTACTAAGAACGCACCGTATGCATGACATGTATGCGAGTAGAAGGTAATTTCGATCTCTCAAATATATACTAAAAAAATCAACTCAAAAACTTTGCTCGTTTATAATATCAGAGGTTTATCACTGATACATTTGATGGTTGACCAAAAACTCACTAAGAGTGACAAACTATCAGATTTAACTCAAGCAAATCCTATATAGAACAGATACCTTCTCAGCATTTCATGTACTCAGACTTGTACTATAAGAAACAAAAGATATAATTCCAATAAACACAACTCAAAGCTACACAATAGGTTATCTGTGCTCTGCCCACCACGGGTATCGAAACCCGGTTTCTAGCGTTGTAAGTCCGCAGAGATACCACTGTGCCACTGGCGGGCATATTATGGGTAACCAAAATGTTAGGATGGATATTGGGCCTCTTAAAAATGATAGTGGGGAGCTGCTCTCGGAAGATTATGAGATAGTAAACTTATTAAATTATAAGTTCTCTTCAGTTTTTACGAAAGAAAATACAAGTGTTATGCTTCAACCAGGACACTTAATGTATGGGGAAATTATTGATGTAAAAGATATAATTTTAAGCTCTGAAATTGTAAGAGAAAAGTTGGGAAACCTAAAAATTGATAAATCCCCTGGACCAGACAACTATTATTCTAGAGTTTTAAAGGAACTTAAAGATTTTTACTTGTGAACCGTTAGCTAATATTTTTATAGGTCATTGAGTAGTGGAAGAGTATTAGAAGATTGAAAGTTGGCAAACGTTCATCAAATATATAAAGGAGATGATAAACATTGTCCAGGCAATTATAGGCTTGTTAGTCTTACACCAGTAGTTGGAAAGGTTTTGGAGAGTGTGATTAAAGATCAATTGCACAGTCACTTAAAGCAGTTTGATAAAGAGCCAGCATGGTTTCACTAAGGAAGAATCTTGTTTAACAAATCTTCTGACTTTCTTTGAGGTGTTATTGCAAGAGCTGATGAAGGTAATACTGTGGATTTAGTTTACCTTGATTTCCAGGAAGCGTTTGATAAGGTGCCTAACAAAAGACTTGTTACAATAATTAAGTCTGTGGGTATGGGGGAAATGTTATTAAATTGGATAGAAAATTGACTGAAGAGTAGAAAGCAGAGAGTAGTAATAAATGAAGTTAGATCTAACTGGATCACAGTTACAATTGGTGTGCCTCAGGACTCTGTGCTGGTTCCTCTGCTGTTTGTAATTTATATTAAAGATATCAACTCTGAAATGACTAACACAATCTTGAAGTCTGCAGATGACATTAAGATTTTTTGGGTGGCTAACTGTATCAAAGATGCTGCAGACATACAGGGAGATTTAGATTATTTCATGCATTGGGCCAATACGTGGCAAATAATGCTTAACTATCTAAAATGTAAGGTGATGCATGCAGGTTTTCACAAATCAAATAATTTGTACAATTTAACTGAGAATACATTAAACACTGTGGTTGAAGAAAAGACCTTGATGTTGTAATCGAAAAATCACTTAAGTTACCAAAATAGTGTATTGTAGCTAGCAATAGGGCTAATAGGATTTTGGGTAGCATCTATAGAAATATTGAATACAAGACAAGGGATATTATTGTTTCGCTGTATTGATCACTTATTATGCCTAATTTAGTGTAATGTGTACAGTCTTGGGCTCCCTTTCTCAAGAAAAATATTGAATTGTTGGAGAAGGTTAATGGAAGAGCCACTAACATGATACCTGGAATGGTGGGACTGTCCTATGAAAAGTGACTAAAATCTCTAAACTTGTTTTCTCTGGAGAGGAGAAGGGTCAGAGGGTGTTTGATTGAGGTGTTTAAGATTATTAAGGGTATTGCTAATATAGATCCATCAAATGTTTTGGTGTTTAGCAGTGAAAACAATAGAACAAGGGGTCATAAGTTCAAAATTTGGCAGCTTAGGAGTCGTCTGCAGTTTAGGCAGTATTACTTTTCAAACAGGGTGGTTGGCTTTTGAAAAGAGCTGCCTTCAAGGGTGATGGAGGTAGAAAATTTAACTAGTTCAAGAAACGATTGGACGAATACATGAGTAGTAAGGGTGGTTATAGTTGGGAGCTGGAAGGGACATCCTTGATGGGCTAATAAGCTCCTTTTTGTCCCTTTAAAATTTTGTAAATTTATGAAAATGTATACTGTTATTGATTACAAAGATTATAATGCATTGTTTCATCTGTTGGGTATGTTTATTTGCTTGCAATTAAGCACAAAGCTACACAATGAGCTATGTGTGCTCCGCCAACCACGGGTATCGAAAACCAGTTTCTAGCGATGTAAGTCCATATTCCTTATAATATACCTCACGAAGTTCGGCCAAGTTAGGAAATCTAGGTTATTCTTAAATCTATAAAATATGCTAAAAAAAGAAAAATAATCTATATAATAAAAATATTATCAAATAAGCCATATGAGGTTTTAGTATTTCAAGGAGTGTTAATTTGTTATAAATTGAGTATACTATAACAATTATGTGTGTTAATTACTTAAATAGTTTAACATATATTTATTCACAACTTATCAGAACACAATTTCACGATTAACAGATTTAGATTTATGTCCAATCTCAGAGCTTTTGAATCATAACACGAAACCATCATTTCATCTCTATCTGTGTAATATATATATAATGTAATACATATGCTTGTATTTGCTTCTACCAGGAAACTACTTCGAATTTTATATAATTAAATATAGTCCCGCGGTGGGACAGCGGTAAGTCTTCGGATTTACAACACTAAAACCGGTAGTTCGATTCCACTCGGTGGACACAGCAGATAGCCCGATGTGGCTTTGCTATACTAAAACACGCAAAATACACACGTTAAATATATGCAAACGCTTGTTTTTGTTCTAAAGTCCAAATAAGGTTAAAACGACTACATCTTTACTTTAAATTTACGTTTTGATCTTAAAAAAGTATATTAAAACAGTGTTAGGCCTTGATTATTTAAAATGTATAATAGAAATTTACATAAAGCATGCTTCAGAACTAAGATATAGAACATTTGTTCGGTATCAGATGAAGCATATTTACTTATTAGGTAGATGATGTTTCTGTTCTCCACAAAGTATATTACACTCGTGAGAAACTTGTATTTTGAATTACTTGAAGGATGTTACTTTCCTCCACAAAGATGGTTCCACTCATGATATCATTATTTTCTGTACTACTTGAAAGAGGATGCTTTTCTTAGCTGAATGATACTGTTAAGACAATAAAGTCAAAATGAGGTCTTGAATACAGCATTCGTGCATATTAAAGTTTATCATGCCTTAAATACGTATGTTGTCACGATAGTTATATTTATATGTGTGTGTGTGTGTGTTTTACTTTGCATTTTAAACTGCGTTTTACGTTTGTAACAGGCTTGGCTACTTCTGGTAGTGAAGGACCATCATTTATTTTGGAACCAGCCAATCAGGTGAGGTTTTACAACACATCTGGAGTAGTCATTCCGTGTTCAGCAACCGGAAATCCAATACCAATTGTATACTGGACAGATGGATTTGGGAATCGCCTGGAGGATATACCTGGCTTAAGACACATTCGTTCTGATGGATCGCTGATATTTTCGTCATTTCCTGTCGACAAATATCAGCAAACTGTACATTCAGCCTTATATTGGTGTGTTGCTTCAAACAAAGTTGGAGCGATTAGAAGTAGAGACGTGCACGTGCAAGCAGGTAATTACACTAATTAAAGTTCTTAAATTTAATTAGTTAAAATTTGTATTGTTGGCTAGACGGTGTGCCCATTGTGCTATGTTGGTGAATACTGTCCTCCATATTTAATTGTGCTTCTATCTAGAAGTAAGTAACATCATAGCAACAACAACTTTAAAATATGATGAAGAAAATAATAGTGCAAAGAAGATCAATAAAAAATCAGTTGTGTCAAAACTATCTTTTTTAACAATGAAGTATTATCCATGTTTTTTTGTCTTTAACAATGAAGTATTATCCATGTTTTTTATGTCTTTACAGATTTACTCATACTTTGTTTCATGTAATTACTGCTGTGATGATAAAAGTTCTCTACTATGCTTTTGTTCAGGAGTTTAATCAGCAAAATATTAAGTTCTTTAAAAGCTACGTTTTCTACATGGAGTTTTAAATTTTCAAATCTCCTAAATTTGCCTTAAAAATATCGAATTATGTGTACATAATAAAACTAGGAAAGGAATGAAATGCTTAATAATCTAGAAATCAGTGAACCTGGATAATGTTAGTTAAATTATTGTCGTACGCCTAATTTGAGCGAGACATTGTATTAAACCATTTCATAATTAATCACTATATAAACTAAAAATAGTAGTTAAACATTAGCAGAAAGAAAAACATATGCTTAAAAATGAAGTTTCGTTTTACTAAGATATATTTTTTATATAAACTTCTGTGCGTATATCGCTACATTTCTAAACAAATTGTTAATAACTAAAGTTTAAGTTTTTAAACGTGAATTACTTTCGTGAAACGTCTATTATCGTTTTTAAACAACATCAGTTTACATAATCAAAACCGAATGGAAATAAGCAAGGTGGTAAAGTTAACAATAAATTTTCAAAGGTATTCATTTTCAGCCAGTAGTAATAATTAAAAATAAGAATATTATGCAAATAAGATTTGGTACAAAAACGTACAATTTTCTGTTTTTGCAGCTGTACAAAACGTACTAAACCGAAAGAAAGCAATAACGTATATATATATATATTAATGAATCTTTATAAAGTATACGTCATTTACAAACCAGTTTTGCATGTTCTAGGATATTTTACATTGCTAAATCAAATAATTTCGGCAACATTTTTGCCACAGTTTAAATTAATATTATTAACATTATATATGTTCAAAGACTGCCACTTCTGTGATTCACATTTTTCACTTTGGAATAATTTACTCAGGTGTAGCCAAACGACAATCGACTACCAGCTTCAGAATAAGAAAATTTTCTTGCGCATATCATGAAACGGTTCTTGCAATATAAATATATAACTTGGTCCAGATATAAGTCCTATTGACCTAACTAGACTGAATTTATTTTTGCTGGTAGAAACTGTATATTTTTCAGGTATATATTGTTTTACTTACTGGTAGAAATAATTTTTATTTCAATTCAAATTAGTATAACAGAGGCAAAAGTTTGCTTAAATGGGTTAAAAAACCTTCGTTTAGTTCTAATATATGAGATTAATGAATGACAATAGAAGCACTTCACAATACAGAGGAAACGCTCTGGTTATAGTTCACTTATGGTTTAATTTATAAATAATAGGAAAAATTTATAAATAGGGTAAAAATAGGGAACTAAGTGATAATAATTAAATCTTCCTAATAAAAAACAGAAGAGCTGTTAAGAAGCTTGGTCATTAGGCTTTTTGGAATAATTTTTTTTATTCAGTTTCATATATATTCTAAGGCAATTTCAACACATTAGTTACAAAAATCAGCATGATGAATGCAATTTCGGTAAAATTAAAAGATAGACATGCACATTGTAATATAGAAATGAATATTACAGTTAATGAAATACATTATTTATACTATAATATTAAACGATACCATTCCAAACGATTGGTTAAGCATACATCACAGTCAATTCCTTGGTTCTATTTTACATTATCAGATCAATAGAAAGCTCTACGGTAACTCAGAAGTCAGTTTAAGGTTTCATTGATTTTTAAAGTTGACATATGATATCATTTCTGCTTTTCAAAGTCATAATTAAGTCACAACTTCCGAAAGCACACATATTCAAGCTTTTGCTAAGCGTACTGATTTATTATTGAAGCTAACAAAATTCAGCCACGATTTAATAGCAAGATTACCAAACACAATGACTAGGTTTATCATAATCTAAAATTCAGTTAAACACATCATATTCATACAGGCTGTATTATTCAGTAGGGTTCGCAAGTGTTGCTAATGGACCTATCAACACAGAAAATACGAACTAAGTTGGAAAACTGAGTATACGATATATTAGTTATCAGTTCAACGTCTAGGTTTCAGTAAAACTGATTAATAAACTTTAATATATCATATACTTACACTATTCATCAAAGTGCATATATTGACTTAGAGGTAAGGTACAAATTTGTCCCATAATAAAGGGCCCGACATGGCAATCTGAGGGTCGAGTGTTCGAATCCCCCAACCCATCAAACATGCTCGCTCTTTCATTAGTGGGGGCTATCTGCGCTAGCCGTCCCTAATTT
>NW_013668909.1:118119-119322 GCF_000517525.1 Limulus polyphemus | reverse complement strand
GGGATTCGAACCCGCGACCACAGATTGCAAGTCGAGTGCCCTAACCACCTTGCCATGCCGGGCCCTTACGTTTAAAACCGTCAACAACGAGAATAAATTAATAGTACGTTTGACCGCCTAATAAAATTGTAACAAAATAAATATATACAAATATAAAAACATTAAAGAATAAAATAAACTTTTTTGTGCACTTTAACTCTATATTCTTAGTGTAAATCAATGAAGAACTTTAAATTAATATTAGATTAACGATAATGAAAAGTAAAAACTAAACCAGATTAATATGGAAAAAACACAGCGATTAGTTACCTCGCAAGGGGACTCTGAATGTGTTTTTTTAATTACATAAAAAATAACATAAGATACTTATGTTGATTTATAAAGCAGTATTTCGTTATTTGAGCCTAAATGAATGTATTAGGTTTCATCTGAAAGGTTCCTAAAAGCCGATATCATTTATTTGCTGTCTAGTATCCTCCTGCTTCCCCTTTCTTGTTTGATTGCATTGTAGACGGAAGATATTGCAATGCAGATCAGGATTTAAGACAAATGATTCCAAACTTAAATTCTATAACATAGAAAATATATTTTATAACCTAGGTAAACAATAAAAATGATCATTTCTACAAATATACTTGTCATAAGACCTCAGTATTATGCCTGTTACATTTTTAAACACTGCATTCTTAATGTGGTCGCTCAGAATTTTTCAAGAATTGAAAGAGTGTCTCATGACAAGTACAATTATAATAATTCTTTGCCGGCTTCTAAAATGCCTTCACACCTTAACAATTGCTGTTGTATCAAATATAAATAGTGCTCCGATCATTGCTGTGTTTGTTGTACCCGAGCCGTCTCGAAGGTCTTTGGATTGAGCGAAACGTGTCGTCGGCAATAGATATGATAAATATAGTGTGGTTGGAATACTAGATTAAGGACTAGATTAAGAATGTAATGTTTACAAAATGTAATAGGCCTAATACTAATTTCTTATGACAAGTATAACGAAAGAATAACACAAAACGACCGACGTTGAACGACCAGCGGTCGTCATTTTCAAGGTCATGATAACAATATAGATGGCTTACTCTGAAAATGATGACAGATGGTCGTGAATCATCGATCAGTTTTATGTTTATCTTTTTCGCTGATTTACCGTATTTTACGGTGTACAAGACGCACTTTTTTACCCCAAAATTTGAT
>NW_013668909.1:107529-117227 GCF_000517525.1 Limulus polyphemus | reverse complement strand
TTTGTCTTCAAAATAAGGGTGCGTCTTATACACCGGTGCGTCTTATATTCCGAAAAATACGGTATTTACCTTTATTTTATCAGTTATTAAAATATTGACCATCCCAACAGTATACATCCTCGTTCAAATTACTCTTCAAAATTATTTCAGACCTAAAGACAGCTTTACATATGTTTGTCTATTTTGGTTTTGATAATTTAACGACGTATTGAAATAAAGTAAAACATCTTTAAAATAGGCTTAAGCATCCATCGTAGTATCTAAACTGTTTTGTGTAACAATAACTGTGAGCAGGAGCGTCGATAACCAGGACGGGCTCCGGGGCAAACAAACATCTTCCCCTTCTCTCTCTATAATATTTAACATAATATTTAAAGAAAGATCCTAAATTAGGACAACAACAAGCTCATAAATAAAGAAAAATAATAGCATCAGCCGTTTTTAGCTCACAGCATAAACTTAAAATACATGATTTACGACTTAAACAGGTTTCATTCGCCCTGGCCCCTGGGCAGATGCCCCATACCCCCCTCTAATCGGTAGTTCTGGTTATGAGTTATTACTGAATTGTAAGGAATCTTGATTGTTAAAGCAGTTTCTTCATTTGAACATTTATCAAGCAACAGCTTAGTGACAATTTTCCCCAAGTAAAAGGAAAAGAAAACAAAGACTTTTTGCTGTTTTCACTCTAATTTTATCATTGTTCATGCGTATCCTCTGGTGACAACATCTGAAGTCTAAAAATGAAAGTGATGGGAAAACTTTTGATATAATTTAAAGAAAAAGAAATTTGAAATAAAACAAAAAGTCAAGTATTAAAGTTTCATATAAAGCTACTGTAAGAGAGAAGAATTGATGAGCCGTCTATTTAGTGCGCACGATTACCTCTGATACAAGTTTTGTAAAAACACAAATGAATTTTCAATAAAGTTATGTCACTTTTTTCAGTTATCTTACTTCGTAGATAATTAGGATATATACAAAGCATTCTTTGACTGTGTGAAAGGATAATAATTTTATTTAGGAAGCATGTAATTCCCCTCTTATCAGGTTGAAAGTTAGAATAGATACATGAAATAGGTTACGCGGTCTTTCACTAACATAGACAAAGTGCCTTTCAGAGTATTAAAACCCATTTTCATGGTTTTTTAGCTTTTAAAATAGGGCTAGTTTATCATATAACACGATTTATTCTTCTGGTTCACACAAACGTTTCGTGCGTGCTGCTACATTTTATGAAATTCACGAATTAGTATATTGACATCAAAAGCATAATAGTGGTCCAGATAAAAGTTTGAAAATAACTCTAAGTTATTATAAATCATCATAAAATAAAAAATAACCAGAGATAAGAACTTAAAATGTAAATATAAAGTACTCTTTATTTCTTAATAAATTTGCTTTTTCATGCAAGCTATAACCTATAGACTAAAATACGTATAGCAAAATTGTGAAGCAGTTATGACATTAACGTTGTCATTCTAGAAAACATCTATCATTGTATCTAAACTGTTTGTGTAACAATAACTTACAATAATATCAGTTATTACTAAGATTTAGAAATATGTATTGTATTAGTAGCTTCTTCTTGTAAACATTTATCAAGCAACAATTAATTAAGATTTCATATTTTCCACCATCTATATATAATTCTCCACAAACTTCCATCTGTGTAAACAAATACATGTACAACTGGAGGGTGATCTGCATAATTAACTAAAAGAAAATATTATTTTGTTGAAAGGCATTAGATAGAATATCATATCTTCATCTTTAAAATTGAAAACAAGTAAATTTGAAAATTGAGAACGTCTTCTAAGAAATACAAGATAAACATTAAGTTCTTGGATTAAATCACGATCCTTCCATGTTAGCCTAAACTAAACTTCATACACAAAGCATTAAAACACACAAAGATATCCTTTGAACTAGGTTTTTTTATTCCAGTGTTTATGTAAATCGACCCGATGGGTTCATTTTTAAATCCACGTAGACTGTTAATAAGATTCTTTTCTAAGCGACCCAAAGTTTACCATAGTCAGTAACTCTTTTACAATAAAGGTAATTTCACGTTGACTTCCTAGAGGGCATCGAGCAGATTGTAAAAATGATCAAGTTTAAAATGAGCTGATGAAGAAGTTCTGTTCTCTATAATCTAATCTGTCATTATTAAGTAAACACGAACTCTTATTGTTAGTATCGACTATCAGATACAGCTGTTGAACATTTTAATAACTTTAAACGATTCTCCAAATTCGAGTTACAACAAAGTTACAGCATGACTGTTATAATATTTGCACAAGTTGTTGACATGCTTGAGTCTGCATATGCGTTTGTATATGTAATATCTTTTTAACTTTGTATTTGTAATACATAAACCTTTTTATGAAACATATGTAATATATGATATATACGCTGTTTTGGCATGTTTTTATTATATACACAGTTTCTATCTTTCAGTTTATTGGTATGAATATAAAGAGAAACTATTAAGTTGAAAACTAGTTTTTGAAACGTATTTGGAAATGTATATGTACATGTATGGTTGTCCCAGGGTGGGTCATCGGTAAGTTTACGCACTTTTAAACTAACATCAGGGTTCGATTCCCAGTGATGGCTTTTCACTATAAACAAGAACACGTACGGTTTGCGATCGTTTGTATGTATGCTGTATGAACATGATACAATGAGAGATCCACTGTGACTACTGTTTTTATCTATCTTGAAGTTGACAAGATAATTTTTTACGGGAGCATTGAATAGGTTTAGGTCTCTTGAACTTAAGTCATTTTATGCCAATGTTTATGTAAATCGATTTAAATAGGTAAGCATTAAGTACTGCAGAACAGGATTCGTTCAACAAGTTCTTAATATATAAAGTATAATCTATAAAGGTGTACCGCAAAGTGCTATCTATGTTAACTAGCTGGTTACTATCTTTAATACTTCGCATATTACTTAATGCTATCACAAATGCAGACAAAGGCTGCTGTTTGCGTTATGTTACATTGTTTACGGAATGTTTTAGAATCAGTGTTATATATATATTCTCAATACCATAATGACATTTAATTTGGAACCTTTAGCAACTTACAGTATGTCAAGATAAAAAACTATAACGAAAAGTTACTGTTTCAATGAGTAATTACGACGTGTTTCAAGTTGGCAGGTTACATATAACTTATCAAAGAAGCACCTGTAGTTCAGGATGATTCCTTGAGATGTATACAGTATTGAAAGTTTTGCGAACAACGTTATTTAGAAGGTTTGATTAATTAAAAAGAAAAGCAATGTCATGAACTCGTATATATGGGATTCCATATATCAGAGTTTAAGGAATGAATAGACCAAAAGACTTGAATTAAGAATAATAGATCGGAACTCTAGTGAAAAGATACAAAACACTGCATGCTCTGAACTAAAATCACTCCCTTTGAGCAACAAATAACCACCTTTTTACATCGAACAAATTTTCGAGGACTATGACGCCCAAAAATCAGCATCGCATTTCCATCATGGAAAAAGACAGATTTTCTAAGGATAACACAAAAAGATTACTTTTGCGGAACCTCTAATTGACGAAATTATCTCCAAGAAAATAAAAAATATAATCAGGAAATCTGAACTGTCGATTAAAGTAATAATACAGACAGTTCCAACCCTAAAAAGCCAACTTTCAAAATCTCAGTGCACTACCCTGCAATGTAATAACGCCAACTGTCTTACAAAACCGTATTTACAATCTAAAGATGGCTGTCTTGTCTAGAATGTTGTTACCAGCTTGCATGTAACATCTGCCATCATGCGTACATTGGGAAAACCGAAAGAACCAAGGATAGGAGAACATATTGGCTCTCTTCATTAACAGTAACACGAAAGAAGCGCAGTTACAGATCATTTTAACTCATCATAAACAAATAACACCTGCCATGAAACCACCATTCTCTGACAGGAAATTTAAAGATCTCTCATCAAACAACTACGACCACAGATGAATAGGAACAAAGAATGACGCCTATACATTTCTAATTATAATTATTTCATCTTATATTTTGTTATTTCAATCTGTAACTTGAATAAAACTTTTGCTTACTACGGGTAGCTTTAAGTTACTTCAACCGTATAATTCTTTCGACAATAAGCTTTATTACTATACTAATTTATTATTCAAAAATTTGAAGCTTCATACTGTCATTTACGATTTGTGTTTTAGTGGAGCGCTCACCAGAAATAAACTACTTTAAAACACTAAAAATAAACTACTTTAAAACACCAGAGATAGACTACTTTAAAACACCAAACTTTTGTTATTTGCTTTTAATTCGACTCTCAATATTTTCTTTATAGCTTCTATAAGTTTTAAAGTAGTTTATTTCTAGTGTTTTAAAGTAGTTTATTTCTAGTATTTTAAAGTAGTTTATTTCTGGTGTTTTAAAGTAGTTTATTTCTGCTGTTTTAAAGTAGTTTATTTCTAGTGTTTTAAAGTAGTTTATTTCTAGTGTTTTAAAGTAGTTTATTTCTAGTGTTTTAAAGTAATTTATTTCTGGTGTTTTAAAGTAGTTTATTTCTAGTATTGAAATGAAGATGCTTTTTAATCCAATTCAATTATTTTTACAGTTTATTTTAAGTAACTTAATTACTAATAATGTAACTTGTAAACCGTGATGTTGTTTTTGGTAAAATATACTTTTAATATATATAAGGTACTTTATGTATATAGTAAATGGTCTTAACAATAGAAAAATTCAAATCTTTCTTTAGTTTGGAGCCTTTACAAACTTACACTATTTCACGATAAAATCCTGTAACGAAAACGATATTTACATGGGAGCTAACTGTTGAGTTACTATTTAATCAACTTACATTGCTGTTCAAATAAATGATGACTTGGAATCAACGAGTAATTACTACATTTTTCAAGCTATTTCTAACATTTTTTTATTATACAACAGATAGCCATTAAAATAACCATATATAACCTTGTTAATGTAATGTATATGAGGGAGATACAATTTCACAACTTTTACCACATGCTAATGTATGTACCATGTGATAGTTGTAATTACGCTATTATTTTAATTCACAGAGTGAACTGTAATTGTTTTCACCCTGAAGAAATGATCTTAGCTTATAAATTGAGGTTTTTATACATATTTAAATTTTTAAATATCAGTCTTTGATGGGTCTATTGTATATTGCATTATATCTTTGATAAGGATTGTCTTGAAATGCTATATATCAGGTCAAGATTTCATTTTTTAACTATACGATACATTTTTTACATAGTTTGTTTAGCCTGCGTTTTTTTTAGTATATTAAACGGCTTGTCGGCTAAATAGTTTGAAAAAATAAATCAGTAATATCAATGCTGCATATTCTTAAAAATTCTATATAAATATAGGATCACCGTGTGAGTAAACGACGTCTCGTGCATATAATATACTCCACTATTATATTAAACTTGGTCTTATTCTTTCGATTTGCCCCTTTGTTCAGGGTTATTGATGGAGAGTGGAATTCCTCCAAACCGATAAAACTCAGTGATATGTGATAAATATAGGGTCACCGTGTGAGTAAACGACGTCTCGTGCATATAATATACTCCACCATTATATTAAACTTGGTCTTATTCTTTCGATTTGCCCCTTTGTTCAGGGTTATTGATGGAGAGTGGAATTCCTCCAAACCGATAAAACTCAGTGATATGTGATAAATATAAACATAGATTGGGCTTCACGTTGATTTCTTAGTAAGTTTTGTAGCACTAAGTTACACAGTAGATTCTATGTACTCTGATAGTTTAACCCTGGACTTTAGTAGCATTATAAGTCCATAATTTTACCACTGACCTATAGGGAGACAAAAGCAGAACAAAGGACTAATAGCTACGTATTTAGTAAACCTATGTAAAGCAAGAGGTGGATATTTCTACATTCATAGTTTTTATTTGTATGAAATTTTATATTGTCACAGGGCTCCTTACGAGAAGTTTATGAACGTTATAATAGCCGATGAAAATGGAATGAATACATAAACATTTTTTTATTTACGTTTTTTAGTTTTTAGATTCTTAATGCTTTAATTTATTAGCTTGCTAATCAACGATACAATTTTCGATATACTAATAACCCTATAATAAACAAATTATATAAACATACTGTACACACACACAAAATAAATATTATTTTTGTTTAACGTTTTATGGACTTATCACAATATTTGTAAACTTCTAACAAAAAGTATTCTAAAAGATTAGTAAGCACATTCCTGTCGCCCCCCCCAGGACTTACAACGCTAGAATCCGAGTTTCGATACCCGTGGTGGGCAGAGCACAGATAACCCATTGTGTAGCTTTGTGCTTAATTACAAACAAACAAACATTCCTGTCGTCTTCCAATAGCCAAACACATCAGACTACATGAAGGCGTGAATGTAACAAATGTTTACAGCTACAAAGTAATTGTAAATAACGTGTGGAGTTTATGCTTAGAGCGATGAATTACAACATTTAAAAATCGTGTTTCAAAAAGAAAATAAGAATACGATAAAGTTCCAAGATTTCGTGTTTTATCACATTCTTTGCTCTTCATTCTCTCTTATCTTGTTAGTGTTAAGACGACGTAAGTCACATTTGTAATGTTCTACCTATTTTGTTCAGTAGTCGTACGTTATGAAATATACATGATCGGAAGGAAGGAATCACGTAAGATCAAAATTTAAATAAATTATGAAACAAGACACACAGTAACTCGCACAGTTTTGTAAATAGACCTGATCTCTTTAACTCACTCCTGAAGAAAGAGTTTCTACCTTTCAATATTGATTGGTTTGTCAGTTTTCTTGATTTATTGTATATATATTCATATAAATGGTTATTACTTATAATATTGCGACAGATGCTCAAAGTGCAATATTAAAATGATGCTTTTTACGCTGAATATTTAAAAATATATGAGATTTTTCGAATACCGCGTGAAAGCGTTTATTCCCTTTAAACTAGTGTACTTTACAACCAAATACATAATCAATTTATCATTTTATCTTTGTCCTTTCTCAAAGATTCCCATCAACTTTTTGTTGGACGTATCAATCAGATATATTATACCTTATGTATAATAAATTTAGTTCATCCTATATACGTACTGCACATTCTAACTTTGCATTATTATTCTGTTGAAATATTGTTCACAATTGACATATAAAATACGCAATGGTTCAAAATTTCATCTGTATCATTGGACACGTTTCATTTGCTTATAAATTCACAATTCACTTTATAGGTTATTATGAATAACTTCTGAACTCAATAAGGCTCGAAAGTCAATTCTATTAAAGTAAAGGACCACGGGTGGCCTTGTGATTGGTGTGCTCGTACTGTGAATTCAAGAGTTCATGGTTTGCTGTTGTTTGCCGGAAAAAGTCACGAAGTAAATGTGAAAAAGTGTATCTAAACTTCTTGGATATTATAATGACTTAAGAAAACTTACGAATGCTACATTGATACTTCGTAAATTGGTTTATGCAAGACTAACCTAATTACTTTAAATCTGCCTAGTCCTGTGAAGCATGATTGGGTTTACGGTTGAAAACCCTGTTAATAATGAGAATATCCGTCCGATTTATTAATAAAAGCTATAAGTAATAGTCTAACTAGCTTACATTCTAAACTGTATTATGAACTTATCTGATTTCTGTTTCAACTCTACTTACAGATATTTTAAACTAAATGTTATTAACTGTCTAAAATCTCAATTTATGTATTTTCGTAGAAACTATTATCACTGTAGATTAATTATTTCTTAATTCATTTGCTATAATTTGTATATTTTATAATTTTCACACAAAAATATACAAGGACTACCTGTTCATAGCAGTCCCTAACTTTTACTTGACAGACCAGAGGTAAGCAGCTATCCAATAACTCTCATTCCTAACTCTTGAGCTAATATTGTCTAATGGAGTAAGTAGCAAAATTTGACCATTACCCTTACAACTCATCATTGCCTCAAAGTGCGGAGAAAATGGGGTGTATGTGTTTTCTTATAGCACAGCCACATCGAGCTATCTGCTGTGTCCACCGAGAATAATCCGACCCCTGATTTTACCATTGTAAATACGAGGACTTGCCGCTGTCCCATCGGGGGACCAACTAAAAATAGAAATAATATATGTTTATTTATGGTTCATGTAATTAAACATTGGCCATCAAACAACAGTTCTGAAAAATTTAATTTCTTGTGCTAACATGAAATATGTCTAGACATCCTTGAGATATCGGACTCAAATGCTACTTCCAAAGAATGAAATTCAAGACAGGATGAGACCATACTATAAATTGTTAATTTGAATATTTTGTTATGGATACATTACAGAGCAAGTAATTCATAATTCAGTTTTAAGCGTTTAGGGATTAATATCCATTACAAGGTAAGTATTAAGTACTGCATAATGGGGTCGTTGAATGAGTTATTAATTTTTTAATCACTTTTGGGGGCTTGCGCCATTGGCTTTAAGACCCTTGTGCTCACACGCTATCCGTCGCCGTATTCTGAAAGGTTTTATGTGGATTTGACAAAATGAATGAAAAATTTAAATTTCCCATCATCTGCACTTGAAATTCTTGTTCCTGAATGACAAAATTGTTATAAAAACTTTCTAGTATCTATTAACTGATTCTCAGCCTTCACCAGAGCTCGAGATTGAAAGGATAAGTCTCAGAGAAATTTCGAGTGTGGAAATGCTGGAAGATCTTTCATGCTCCAATGAACACAGATTCTGCAGAAATAGGGATAAGTCTCAGAGAAATTTCGAGTGTGGAAATGCTGGAAGATCTTTCATGCTCCAATGAACACAGATTCTGCAGAAATAGGGATAAGTCTCAGAGAAATTTCGAGTGTGGAAATGCTGGAAGATCTTTCATGCTCCAATGAACACAGATTCTGCAGAAATAGTTAAACAAAAAATTCACCAACCTCCTACTCTTAAATATACTTCACAGTCTCCCGGTGGGCGAGCGGTGAGTTTACATACTTACAACGCTAATATCCGGGGTTCGATTCCCCGCAGTGGACAGAGCGCAGAAAGTCCATTGTGTAGCTTAGCGCTAAAACAGTAACATACTTCACAGAGTGTAATCTATAAAGGTGTACCGCAAAGTGCTATGCCAACATATTCAAAATTATTAATGTATTTGACACAAAATAGCACAACATCAAATAAATATTTTACATTATGAAATGCATATAATACTAACATTTATATACTGCTAGCCTATAGTCCATCAAAACTGACGGGGCAAGTAGTTAACCCCAACCCCACAGTATATCCTAACCTCACGTTTCATAGCTAACTGAAATAAATAAATTTTGCGAAATCAAACCTACCAACAAAGAGGCAGAAATGTGCAGTCGAAGCATTCAAACGTCGGTAATTTCCTTTGTGGGCCAATCAAAATTAAGATCATTTATGAAACGAATTCGTGGCGTATTCATAGAATAATTATTGTTAAAATTCAGATTAACAACTTCCAACATATAGAAAAGCCAGTGTGTTTTAGTAACACTACGTTCCAACAATGGCTTTTATGTCATGTTGCTTAGCAACAAAAGTATTACCTAATGTTGTTGTTAGTCTATTTACTGAGTGCCCGGCATGGCCAGGTGGTTAAGGCACTCGACTCGCAATCTGAGGGTCGCGGG
>NW_013668909.1:92059-106652 GCF_000517525.1 Limulus polyphemus | reverse complement strand
TAGTTGTTGATTTCTTAGATTAGAGTCTCCGTCGATTAAAGAAATTTTTTTTATTAAAAACGTTTGTGATAGCTTAATTCAGAAACGATTTAAGTTTAACATTGAATCGATATTTTTACTTTTATGATAAATTTTATTCACTTGGCTCTAGGCTAGGTGGTCCTACACTATGTTTTTACCAACACTTACAACACTTAGAAGGTTTCACAGAACCCCCCATCCCCTCACAGCCCTCTTGCACCCTTGTCACTAAAATCGTAACGGGCAGACAGTAACTGAACTATTCTATCTGGATAAATGCATTTTAGCTTTTATGACTCATTCTATTTCGAGAAATCAAGCAAGACGTGACAAACTGGCTTTAATATAGGTTAGATAGAATGCAATACTAGCACATTCGACTCAAAATGATACAATACTACACTTATTTTGTTACGCAAACACATTTTACACGATGTAGTATAGTATGAATATTTCACACTATGAAGTGTAATTTTGACGTACGACACTATATTTTACTTATACAGTCTGCAGTAGAAAGTATAATACTAGTATATTTCAAACTATGGAGTATAATACTGATGCATTTGATACTATGGAATGTGCTGCAAAGACGTATTATGTTATGAAATTTAATAATAAGAGGTGTAACACAATTAGTATAGCAGTTGACCTTACATAGATTTTGAGGTACCTAAAGTGGTAGTATAATATTTAGCGCCATGACTTATGATGAAGTCTAGAGCCTAAGAAATATAGAAAGTTTTGTGAGCTGATAAATTAACAATTATCTACCACCACCCACAGTACGACGGATTGACATTGTGGTGATTTGAGTTGTAAAACCCTAAACGTTCAACATGTCAGCAGCTGGTATACTTTTGCAAAGCAGTAATTACATATGACTTTTTGAGCCTACTTTTATCTAAAGATGACCTAGTTTGGTGAATATTACTATATATAAAACTGTAATTCAAGTACAGTTTTTCCCCTTGTAGGTCAGCGGTAAGTTCCTGACATACAACATTAAAATTCATGGTCTAATTCCTCTGGTGAAGAGAGCACACATAACATATTGCGTTGTTTTGCGTTAAAGCAAACACACAAGTATAATTTAGGTATATATGTAAATAGTTTTGCAATGACTGCAAGAAATAGTATATATATTAAACAAAGTAAAACCCTACTGGTTGAAGATTAATTTACATTCCTTATTGAAGGTAACTAATTATAATATTCTACATATCAATGGCTGGAAACGGCTTGAATGGGTAATGAAGAAAACTTTAATATAAGTTTAACATAACAGCAAATGTACAACGTTTCGACAAGGTTTTGTCATCATCAGGTTAATGTTAATGTTATGTTATTAGTATCAAAGTGGGTCATCGAATTCTACATATCAGATCCACACACCAACTGGTACTTCAATATTTATCATAAGCTGAAAATGGTTTATAAATATTAGTAAACGATTTTCTTAATTAAACTGATACGTTGACGCAAAACTAATAATATTTTTATAAAGATATCATAGGGTTTCTCTATCATTCATAGTTTCCACTTAAAGTTTTTCCAGTCAAAAAGATTCACTTACAACAGAAAAGCTCTAGAACTACTTGCACGTGCATCGTAACAACTCTGTTCAACTCTAGCGCCACAAAATATTTTCTGTTTTTTACTACCCTTTTTTACATGTGCAGGAATACAGTAAAACTATATAGTTTGATGATAACGAAAAGTCAGTTGTTTTCTTTTCCCTATGATTTGATGCCCTGAAAGTTGGTTATCAACATCGTCTAGTCTTTCTTGGCTGAAAAGAAAGTGGTTAGTTTGGGCACATCAGGGGTAGAAGCAGGAGACAGAAAATGTTTGTTTTCAGGACATTCTTGTCCAATGCTGCTTTGCATCTCTTCACAGAAAGATCCATTTCAAATTCTTCAGCCATGTTTGAGAATATTACATCAGCTACCATTGTATCAATACCTTTGAAAGTAACAAGAAAAATGTGATCAGGATAAAGCCTACGGTGAATAATCAATCAATCAATCACATAAACAACGTTACTATCTATTATTACTTGTATCCCGGTGGGACAGCGGTAAGTCTTCAGATTTACAACTCCCAAAATCAGGGGTTCAATTCACTTCGGTGGGTACAGTAGATAGCCCGATGTGGTTTTGCTATAATGAAATACACACATCTATTACTTTAGTTTAAAAACTTCTGGCTGTTTGTGTACGTATAAAGCAGTCTGTTGTGAAATCATTTTTTAGACCTTATCAATGTCTGTGATTTCAACAACCTTTAGGTTTACAAGTATAAACCTAAGTAGGATTTCCTTTATTACATATCAGTCCATGCTGATTTAGAAAAACAGGTAAGCATATTCCAAGTGATATTATATTTAATAATTAAATTATACTTGTCAAATCCATAATTTTATCTCGTAATAAGTTTAAGTGTTCATCTAACATTGCCAGTTATTATAAGTATTTCATGGTCATCCACGTGCAACTTAAGGAATAAAATATTGGAATAGATGTTATATTAACCTGTGTATGGGAAAAGTGTATATGCCCCATAATATTTTTGAATAATTAGTTTGTTTGTTTGAAGTTAAGCACAAAACTAAACCAAGAGCTATCTGTGCTCTGCCCACCACGGGCATCGAAACCCGGTTTCTAGCGTTGTAAGTCCGCAGACATTCCGCTGTGCCACTAGGGGGGCTTCTGAATAAATATAATACTCTAAAGCAGCATTTCCAAAAGTGTGATGCGCGAGCGATTAAGGTAGAATCAGTAGTGCAATAATGCAAAATTAAACGTTTTAATATATTTTCATTAATGAAAATAATAAGTAATTACTACAACACATTTATCATTTTAATGTGTATCCGTGTATTATATCTCGTCACTTAACTCACTCTTCCACTATTTGAAAAAGGAGAGACAGGCGTGCAAGGAAACATATTTATTAAAGGGGGCGTGGATGACAGCAGTTTGGGAAACGCTGCTCTAAAGATTAAGATTATTGATACACTGGATAAATTAGAGGACTGTCTATATTTTACATAAGTTATTTTCTCATAATATATATGTCTACGTTATCATGGTTCAAAACCCATACCTGAAATTCCATAAGTGTTATACATTGGAATATTAAGATTCATACTCGGTAGACTTTAGCCATTAAATTTATTATAAAATGATCTATGTTGTACCATCAGTTTGGATTGCTGCAAAAAATATGTGACTTTTTGAATCACTGTTGCTCAGTTTTATGAGTTAATTATAACATTGTTACACTACGAAGTGCATTAACACTATTTATTACACTACAAAAAATAAAATAATGAATAAATTAACTGCGTAGTCATTCCCAAAAGGTCTGAAGCATATAACTGAAATGGGGAGAGCCATTTCTACATTTTTTTTTAGTAGAAATCTCAGACGGACGAATGTAGTTTAGATTCTTGAACATCTTTAATTGTATTCAAATTATATGCAGTAGTTCAGTAATGTTTCGTAGCTTTAATACAGATAACATTACAAACTTTTATTTCACTAAATACAACATATTACCAACTATTTTTGTTTATAAGTGAATTATCAAATGATTAATCCTAACCGTACTAACTTCTTTTTATCCTGGCCAAAGACTTACTATTACACCATCTTACATATGTTGTCAGTCTAATTTCCCCACTTTCAATTTACAACTCATGAATTTATGAAAACATTCATATAAAATATAGATACAAAAGGTGATTCAGACCATCATGCACGTAAAACATTGAGATATTTTGAGAACTTTTTACTGAACAAAGTAAAAAAAATCAGTCATGCTTTATTACAATTGACCAAGACATGCAAACTTTAATATTGGAAATTTTAACTCTAAGATTTAAGATTTACTAAATGTATAATGTTAAATCATGCCTGCCATTTGTGACAACAATTATTGTTACGATGTGAACGTCTTTCACAAAATTATAGTCATGCTTGCCTTATGACAACCTCAATAAACAATGTAGTATTTAAAATTTTAATAGGCCTAATACTATTGTTATACACTCTTCTAAATACTGAAAATTCCTACGACAAGTATAGCTATAATTATGCTTGCCAGCTTGTAAAAGGCGTTCACACTATAACAATGGCTCTATGGACTTCTGTTAAATATGTGAGCATTTTTTGATCAAAACGTGTTAACCTACGAAATGGAAGTTCCCGTTCTATATATAGTTAATAGAAGTATAAGGTGTAACGGAAAATAACCTGCGAACCTTTACTTAATTTAATCTGATCAACTGTGATTGACTTTTGCCATGACATCTACTTCTATGTATGTGTATATATTCGTTATCAATGTTCCTTTTCTTTCTTTTCGCTTTGTTAAATGTTCAAGAATGACACCCGTTAAACTTATAACCAATTTCGATTTGATCGAATGGCACCCGTTAAACTTATAACCAATTTCGACTTGATCGGTTGGAAGGCACTAAAAAGATAAAGTTTAATATCCATACCTCCTGCCACTTTACTAAAGAGGTTTTCACTGTTACATGTGGTCAGCGGAACGGACATAAAAGCATTATAAAAAGACAGTACTTCAACTATAGCCAATTTCAATAGTTCACGATCAACATTTATGTTTTAAACGTGCTCTATCCCACCGTTCGATAAAAACAATATATGGTAACATATGGTAAGAACCTCTTTCAGCCAAGTAAACACCATGATAAACATTATATCAAACTCAAGATATGGTATTTCATATCTAACTGTGGTTGTTTTTTGTGTTTTCTTGTCAGTTACGGCTAAGTAATATCCTTTATATTTCGTGCACGTATTGTATAACTACCATAAATTTTTCTATAATTGACAACTGCTTTAAAGGAAGTTGAGGTCATTAAGGCTTCCTTCTTATTTCGTTACTATAGTTTCGGGTATTTCACAAACTTTAAAGCTGGACATAAAACAATGATGTGAATTACTGATGGAAGTACATATGTACGTAAATTCAGTGCGTAAC
This sequence comes from Limulus polyphemus, assembly GCF_000517525.1. Classification (NCBI taxonomy): domain Eukaryota; kingdom Metazoa; phylum Arthropoda; class Merostomata; order Xiphosura; family Limulidae; genus Limulus; species Limulus polyphemus. The sequence goes on along the minus strand of NW_013668909.1, from coordinate 101,615 downwards.
CAAGTTCCACTGGTAATATACCGCTTGTTTCGAAAACATTTCTTTCCGCCAGAGTTCTTATAAAATGAAAAAAAGAAACCTTACCAACATAGAATACACATTTATTTTATATAGTTACTGAATGATAAAGAACATATTCAAAGTAATTAGTATTAACTTTTATATGTGATGACATTAAAACAACAACAACAACAACAAAAAAAAAACATGTTAATAAAATACTGTGAAAATAGTTGTATTAGGTAGAGTCAATAATCATTAATGCATGGGTGATACCAAGTGCTTTAGGTCCACAAATTTTTGTTTGTTGTTATGCTGTTTTCCACCGTGTGACGTTAAGTGGTTGAAGCCCATAAAATGTTGTTGTCTTGATTTACAAACCTGACGAGCCAAAATAAATTCAAGTAACAGAGTTGGTAATCTAAGGTTAAATAAGATACTACTTTCATAAAAGTCATATTTCGTAGCAATAAATTTGTTTCTAAGTAAACAGTTTTATGTTTTCCTAGATCCCGCATGAAATGCGTATATTTTTTATATGCTAACTTTAGTAATTACAGTATTTCCAATTGTTATTTTAAATCATGATGTGTATTTTATTTTATTAATATAGATGAATAAGTAATATAGACAGATAGATATAGCTAACAAACGGCTTAAAATGCTATGCTACAAATAAGGGCATAAACCGTCCCCTTTCAACATTCTGAGCCTCAGACACTTGGTTCATTCGAAGGGTATCCGAGCTACGTGCGCATTAACGTCACTGTCCTTTGACGTCATGTTCACAAAGTTTGCTACAGACCTCTATGTTGAGCTCTCATTCACAAATTTGAGGCGATAGAATTGAAGTGGTTGCCCCTGATATGATCAAAACAGAGTCATATGCATAAAGCCCTAAACTAGTGGCAAGACGATGAGCATACTAGTGTGAGCTTTTGACTGTCTTAAATGCATATATATATGTAAAACAGAGTTGTCTGTCCGTCTGTCTGGTGTCTTGTGAGGAATCGCCCGAGCTAATGATGACGACGTTTGACAAAAACACATGGGTACACCCCAAAGTTCGAGTTTAAATGGATAAGCAATTAAACGAACGGTTCCAGTCTACAAATGCACTGCAAGTGCACCAAAAAACATCTTGTTAATATTTGAAATTTATTGTAACACAAGTATTTCCATTTTAATATTTCAATGTACCACATGTCTTTAGCATTTCAATGTATTATATGTGGTTTTATTTAGTGAAAAAGAAAAACTCTCAAATGCATAGGATCCAGTTTCGTTGGGAGTCAATTTATTTAAGATTTACAGTCACAACTACTATTATTAGTTATTATTCTCATTTGCACTTGAAATAAATGTATATTTTAGAAAGAGCTTAATTCCTTCCTTTCTATTCCAAGATACCATATGGGCGTATTTTGATAAGGATATTTTACACTTAAACCAGTAATATAAACAGATTTTAGGGCCTTTCTTCAGTAAAACATGCAACTGATAATTCGTCGAGTTTCACAATTTTCCCTGGTTCCTGGGAATACAAAATTCATGCTTGTGAAAGATTTAATGTACTGAGCCCAATTATCAGTTGATTAGTTTTCAGGTTAAGAATCAAGACTAATATCGAATTTGTTTTAAGATAAGAAACCCAATGTTTAAGCATAATTTTGTTGTTGTTGAGAAAAGGTATGCTTTTCTTAGAAATAAACATTAAAATGTGTAATTTATATTTTGCATAAGGTCTCATAAATGCTTCCTTTGTATCATTGAAGTTTACTCTTCACAAAATGTGCAATAGCGGATAAAACTGTTTAGTCAAGGAATTGTGTTAGATAAAAACAAATGTATTTTCTGTAATTATGATTTCTAAAAAGAATATTTTGATATTACAAATTTATCGAGCTATCCATACAAAAATCTGCAAAGTTAAATCTCAAATAACTTAAACTTATATTTAATTAAAGAGAGCCAATCTTTTTTGACTTAATCGGGTTTTTAAGACGATTTGTTTGTAGTTATACACAAAGCTAAACAATAGGCTATCTGTGCTCTGTCCACCACGGGTATCGAAACCCAGTCTCGAGCGTTGTAAGTCTACAGACATACCGCTGTGTCACTTGGGAGTTTTTCAAAACGAAAATATCTAATATATAAATATTAAACTGGTTTGGCTTCAATTGTTAGTTTTACCTGAGGAAACAAAACCTTCAAAAATCAAAATTTTGCTGATATATTTTAAATTAAGTAGTATGTATAGAAAAATTGTCTAATAATAGAATTTGATTTAATTCAAATTTATGTAGCTACGTAAAATAAACTCTCGATTATGCTAATTCACAATATAAGCTAAAAACCTCTCATTTTTTTATATTTTCCATATGTAGATTTTCAAGTGAAATTGTAAGTTTATCAAAGTATGTAACCGTGTGATATTTAAAACCAGAACGATAAATTCTAGTCTTAAGTTGCAATCGATTTTTTATCCTCACCAAAGTGAATTACTTGTTGTCTGCATTGGCAGAAAAATTGATTGAGGATTTACAGTTTATGATGCTCAAGTTAAATATATATAAAAAAAAACATATACCGTCAGTCAGCATTAGTTTATTCCAGTGGAGTTTCACATTTCATCAGTTCATAAGCCTGGTAGCTTGGTTCTTTGTCATGTGTACAATCAATTTATCGCAATTTTCTAGAGTATTCAGCAGAAAAATTACTCATTAAGATGACATCTGCTCTACGCTTAATCCCTCGGAACTTCTATTTTAAAGCGTATTTATCATCTGCTTGTAATTGGGTCTTGTGTTAGTCCAGATAGTGATGGGTTCCTAACTTGAGTAGCTTCGATTGCTCTACAAGCTCTTGTTAATGCAACCCAAAAAAATTATTTTCGACGTTTGCCTAGGATTTCGTTAAAAGCCCGGCAGTTCAATATATCCTAATTATTGTCGTCTGAAGAGAGCTCAGGTTGGTGAAATCTAACAATATATATAGCAGAGTACAGGTCGAAAATGTTTACCTAAACTCAAGGATTCGTTTCTACGAAAAAAGAAACAAACTGAAATCAAGTATTAAACCATTAGTCAACTTTATTTTCCATGAATTATTCTTGATCTCCCAAAGGGTTTAAAATTAAGACTATTATATAACTAATTTGTTGATAAATTTTTTTTTCATTAGCTAATTATTTAACAATAGTTATCGACAAAGTAGTAATTATTGTCAAGTATTGGATCTTCATAGGGCTTTTCCTTAAATAATTAGCTTGTTATATTAGAGTTGTCAGTATTGAGAGGGTTATTATCACATTCCACATTTTACATAATTATACCAAATAAATGTAATTAAATATAGGCGAAAAGATTAGAAGTATAGCAGATTTAAACAGAAAAGTACTACGTTGAATGTTACCTTTTTAGGAAATGGGGTGATATATCATGATAACAATCAGCTTCGGGAAGCATTAGATCTAATGTGATTATTAAATACAAATACCACTTTTAGGCATAACACAATTATCTTTAAGCTAACGATAATGTAAGCTGAACGTGAAGCAGTTAAGTGAGCATCTAGAGGTAATGTACCATAATAATTACTTATCAGACAACTTAATGAGTGTCATGTGACCAGGAATGTAAACAATATCTTAGATGTGCTTTTTCACTCTTGCCGCCGTATATTACATGTAAACTGAGAGTAGATATTAGCATAATTTTAGTAAATCTCTTCGTGCTTTGTTCCTAAATATCGATTTCATATTGTTCATTTATGTCTTATTCTATCACTGGATTCCATAAACAAACTTGTAATCGTAAAATCAATGACTATTAAGTATAATGAATTTAATTTTCTAGTATTCCTTGTGCTAATTTATTAAGCGAAAACTAAGTAAACAAACTGTTTTTCAATATCAATAACAGGACACAATCCTCTCCGACTTTCTATCTATTTCTATGCCTCTTTTTTTTAGCACGCTGTACTTTCTTTCTCTCTATCATCAAACTAACTACGTTTCCATACATGCTTCTAGTAAATGACTAAGTAATAAAAAACATTGGAAAAACACTTTACAGCTCATATGCGGTTTTTGTTGTAATTATATAATTATCAAAACTAAATTAAAATACTATTTGTTACATTCAAACAGATGAAAGTTCATCTTCGTAAGTAACACTAATACAAAGATCTTGTCACACTTAATAACTGATAAATAATGTGTTATTATTTTATACAAAAGTTTGCCCAATTCACCGAAACATTAACATACGTTCTTAAGTACTTAACGTTCTTTAATTTTTTCTAACCAAATCACTGGATCAAATTAGTCTGCAACATTGTCGTTTATTACATAGGGATTAGCAACTGTAAAAGCTTCAACTTCCCTCGGGTAACCGAAAATATACCATAAACCAAGACGTTTCACTTCTTCACTTGGTAAAATATAAATAATAGATTGGCTTTTAAATGATTTACGCAGAAGTCAGTTTATTCGCTTATGTTATTATGGCAAACTTCATCATTGCTTGCTTGTGATCAGTGTTTTGATAACACAAAATGTAATGAGTCTCCATGGAAATAAATTAAATTTGATTGTTACTCGACCAAAAATGGTGGAATTACTTTGCTAAATATCATGGATCTCGTATTATTTCATCAAAACTTCTCAGTAGCAAACATCCGCTATGTGTGTGGATAATGAAGTAGTTTATCACTTAGTGATTAGCTTCAGTTCTTAGAATTCTGATATTTTATTTATTCTTTATGGATCGGTCGGTCGCCCAACTTGAGGGAATGATGAAATCCATCGGGTAGAATCTGAGTATTTATCGTTCTCTATGGTACATTGCTCAGATATATGCTCTCAGGTAATCATAATGTCGGCTTTCTTGCCGATGGGAGGTAATAGAATTTACGTTTCTTGTATTATTACCCATAGGTCTTATCATGTAAGATGCGTATGCGCAGCCTTCCAGTAACTTGAGAGTTAGCTTGAGAATTGTAAGATGGAGGCTTTACAAGGTTTATTAATCATAGTGATCGTCTATTATACACGGGGTTTTAGATATTCAAAGGTATAACTATGCTCTTAATATAATGATAATGTATAGAATGATTTGATAACCATGTTTGCAAATAGTATTACTCTAGTTTTTTTCAGGCATACATTTCGTCGTATAACTAAGGATCCTATCGAACACTGATTTAGTAATTAAGTATATTGACAAATAAGATAGGAATGTCTTTGTGGAACAAATGGTTTAACACATTAATTTGATAGTAGCGGTGGGTGACATTGATTTGTAACATGAATAACAAACACTTACAGGTGCAGCTTGATAAAACTTGTAAATATAAATAATTGGTAAGATCACTTTAAGTATAAAAATATGTAGTTAGCGTTTTACAAACGATCTTTATTACGTCCATTTCATGTAATGTTTTGTGTATTCAGACCTTAATAACTGAATCAACTCACTTTATTTGAAACCATTAAACTAATTCTTATAACAGCCAAGAAATGCTTTTCAAAATCGTTATTAGCATAAAGAGTGTTAAGATATTATCTTTTCACAACAAAAGCAACGCAGCTTTGCTCAGATAAACCATATTTTATTCAAGATAGTGATAAATTTCCAGCTATCTCTGGAAAGATGGTGATGACTTAATAAAGGCTTCTGCATTTCTTTTCCATTAGCAACTAGGACGTTGAAAAAGGCTCAAACAGAGGAGCATTGCGTTGTATATTTTTTTCGCTTTGGAGTATTGTTGGTGATTTTGTCTAGAGATTACTTAGCATACACTTGCAAAAGCTCTTTGAATTAAAACGTTCTTTTTGGGCATGCACACAAACGTTACTGGTAGCTGAAGATCTCTTTGGGCATGAGTGATGTTTTAGTAACATTATTCAAGATTCGTTAAAACGTAAGCTACCATTCTTGTTTATTTTATTTTAGTGTAATGAAAACCCATCTTAGGATAATCCAGTTTTATATTCAAAGTCATCTTAGTCTATACAGCAGAGCATGAACTACTTTTGTAATCTATAAAAGTAAGATTCCGGTTCCTTGGGCATAAAGTCGTTAATTATTTGTATGTTTTAACTTTAAAGAACAAACTCAATGTTAACTTTTTATAAATATTTATGAAATAAATGTTAACTTCAGAAATGTTGATACTCACACAATTCCATTTGAATTCACTACGACGAATTTGCTAGTTCAAGGATTTGCGGAAAAGGATGTTTTAAAAAATAAACCTTAAAGTTAAAATTTAAACAAAGTAGTTGTATTCTGCAAACATAAAAAATAGAAAGGTTATTTCATGAAAACCTAAATTTATATCAACATATTCTCGACTAGAATTTGGGAGAAAACGTTTTCGGCAGGCTAAAGTGAATTTCAAATCAATAAATGCCTCGTTACTAGTTCATCCGCATGATTCAAACAGACATATATTCCTATGAAAAAAAAAGGCTACTTCTGACTACTTTTGCTAACGACATTTTAATGGTATGATAACCCTGTATGGTAATTGTGTCAAACTATTTTAGTTATTCATTTCCCTATTTATTATAATTGAAAATATAAAAATTATATTTTAATTTTAATAGTATTTTGGCATAGTGAGTACATTTTGAATACTAAAGTAGAAGGAATATATTTGATTAATTTTCCAATTTTACAGATAAATCTAATATAATTCACTTTTACGTATTCCAACTTCCGATAAAGCAAGCATTTTTAATTAGTTTTTTATTGTGTAACTATTTTACGAATTGATTAGCCTTTAACAGTCATTTATTTTACATTGCAAGCCTTCATTTATTTCTAGACATATTGACATATCAATGGTTTCAAGACGTGCTTATCCTCTTCCTATTTCACATGAAGCTGGTTTAAAAGATGGATTTATTTTACTAGCACTTCAAGATGTTACGAATTTCAAGTATTGTTCTGTTATTAATAGCCTTCTTCAACTTTTGCCATATTTTGTTAGCCAAACCTTAATTATTCGTTTTTAAGTGTTTCATTTCTCCAATATCAAACACTTGGAGTCTTCAATGAAAAGTCAAAGGAAATTAGAGTACAATTTTACTTATACGAACCACAATATTTCCTAAAGTGCTTACACGTTTCATTTGTTAATGTACCCTTAATAACAGTTTGACCAAGTTCGTGTTTTGTTTCTTAATTAACGAAACATAGCTCCAGCCATGGTGAAGTTTCGAATGGTCTTCGCCTTATCACCTTATTTCATCCTGTCTTCATAAAACTTCAGTGAATTATATTAGCTACATCATTTGAAATATGTAAAAATTAGGACCACACTGTTACAAATTTCCTATCACCTTCTGAATATGTATTCATGAAACTGGTGTTTGAAATCAAATTATTTCAGAAACTTATCACCACTTTGTTTTATTTTTAAGTTCCAATTATAGAAAATTTTGTGAAAACTCTGTAACCATAGATTTTGTTTTGTGTATGATAAATATAAACATTTATTATTTTAAATACCTGTCTTGAGTAACTTACTGCTACATTTACTTGCTGTTACACAGTTAACACATCCCAGCTTCATCGCTTTCGTCTACTTTGCGTTGCTTTCAAACACCATGAAAAAAGATAATTATTCTAACCGAAGTATTTTATTTTTAAGTCATCTACCAGGAGTTCGAAGTTCAAGTCTACAACAGAGATGTTATACGCGGAAATACTGGAATCCTCAGGTGCCACTTTCCAAATTACCTAAGAGATTACATCATGGTTACGTCATGGGCACGTGATGACGGTCATGTGATCCTTCCATTGCGATCTCATGGTCAGTATATTTTATTGTTCAGTTTATTTTTTCCTAATAGGTTGTTCTAAGAAAAGGAACGTGTAAAGTGTATCAATCCAATGCTAAAAAAGTGATAATACAGAGATAGCATAACATTTATCGAAAAACCCAGAAGATTATCAAAAACAAAAAGAGGAGATTAATAACCTTACTAAAAAAAGTAATTCAACAATTTTCTACATTATAAACAGCCTTACATGGGTCCTGATATGTAGTCTTGTAACATACTTCGAGTAGATAGATATATTTAGTTATATAAAAACAAATATAAAAATATTATGCAATGAGGAAAAACATAAAAAGAACAATAAAGTACATAGATTTTTATGCTACTATTATCTGGTTTCTTATAGCCATAAATTTCACCATCTTGTATGTGCATTTGTAGAGAAAACTTGAAGAAGCATCTAATACTACTTTAACATCGGTTTGTAAGAACAAAGTTTCTGCGCAAAATATATAGCTTTCAAAGCGACTTTCAATTCGTGCTAACACAATTTTGTTTTTGATCTTTCGTTTCAATAACGCAAAATGTTTTTTTTTTTGGTTTTCATTTAATTCATTCTTTAAACTAACTACTAATTCTGATATCTAAAAAAATATGGTGGATAAGTAAATTAATTACTTGTGATATAAATGTTTCCAAATATTTGAGTGGCTTTTGTTCTAATCCATTAGAGCTGTAATTCCAACTGCATATCACTATAAGTATTAAAACTTGATATATACATTTTCTGCACAAATTATATTCTATTCCTTTGATAACAATATTTTTTTCCTCGAGTGATTTAACGAGAGAATTAATATTTGTCTATGAATGAATGACTTATAGACATACGTAATCCAACAGAGATGCTCTTATCCTGAAGAACGTAGATGTAAAATCTAACATAGCAGTTATGCATTTTCAATATTTTGCTTGCTAAAAATGCAAAAGAATAAGTGTATTAATTTGTGTAATTTACTAAACTAAAAACAGAGTAAAATATTCGCAAAAATGCATTTATTACTCTGAAATTTCTAATTATCTTATGATATATAATATAAACCGAATTTTTTAAACTTTGTAGCTTAATACCCATGAATAAGTGGCAATGACTAGCAATATGTTTTACATATCAGCAGTAATGTACAGCCTACGCTCTTCAAAGTATACAATATATGTATGTATGATTACCTTTAGTGTTTCACACAAAAGTATTTAAGACTTCCAATGTAGATCGAATACTCGTGTTTTTTAACGGTACGTCTACGGACTTACAACGCTAAAATTTGGGGTTCTATTCTCAGCGATGGACAGAGCAGATAGCCCAATGCGGCTTTGCTCTCAAACAAACAAACAAATGACTTGCAGGTTTTATAGATGTAATATATATAGTGTTTAAACTATTCCATGACCAGCTGAATGCTGCAGTATGGAGCGATATTATTTTTCCCCAGTACAATTACATAAGTACTCAAATTAAGCAATAAAACCATTTCATATTCAGCTGTATGTTGCAGTACTGAACCATGCCATCTTTAAACAGTCCAATTGGATCTGAATCAAGAAAACTGAAATCTTAAGGAAACTTAGTATCATGCCAGCTGAACAACTTCAAATACAAAAAAAAAATATAGTTTATAAAAAATTACATTACATGAGCCAAACTTCACGAAATGTACATAGAATAAACATGATATATAAATTTCGTTATAAAATATGTTTAAG
>NW_013668909.1:87732-91714 GCF_000517525.1 Limulus polyphemus | reverse complement strand
GTGTTAAGTACTAGAAATAGATACATTGTATTTATTGATGTACAGTGTTAAGTACTAGAAATAGATACATTGTATTTATTGATGTACAGTGTTAAGTACGAGAAATAGATACATTGTATTTATTGATGTACAGTGTTAAGTACGAGAAATAGATACATCGTATTTATTGATGTACAGTGTTAAGTACGAGAAATAGATACATTGTATTTATTGATGTACAGTGTTAAGTACGAGAAATAGATACATTGTATTTATTGATGTACAGTGTTAAGTACGAGAAAGGTTAAAGTTTTATTCTTTTTTTCAGAAAATATAATCACGTGGTTTCTATGTCGAAATAATTAGCACAAGTAGTTTAAAAGTCAGTTTGCCCCTGAAGAGGAAAGATCCACCTTTCGAAAGCGCTCGGGTTATAGGGTTTTATTCATTTCTATCAAGACTTTTTTTCTAACATCATGAACAGTTTAAAATACATATAGTATATTATACAACAGGTTTAATTAGTTATATATTTAACTTACAGCTAGATATAGTGTGCATCTCGGCTTAGAAACTAGGTCGTAAGCTTTATATAGTTTACAAAAAATTCTCGAAGAAAACAAATGCTAAGTCACATAAACGATTACAAAGAGGGCTCAACGTTCAGTTGTACTTATTTCTATTTTTCACATCGCTTAGCGTTTATAAGCTTACCTCATTCAAGAAAAGAATTCACGAATCTAATGCATCCATTCTTTTTAAGAGAATTATTATGTAAATAAAATAGCTATAAGTATAATTAATTGAGAGTTTGGTTTTAACATAATTCAACGAAAGTACCTGGGGAGCTAATTGTTCTTAATACTTTCGTAATATTATTTTCATTACTTTGCGTTAAACCTCTCTGTACTCGTATACACGTAAATATATATATATATATATATAAACAAGTATTATAGAAGAATTAAGTAGTTACTTGCCGTTCTCGGTACTAGTTGTCAGTTTGATGTGATAACGGATAATGCCTATGGTAATAGCAACTAAAATGCGGTTTGGGATATGTCATCTATCAGACAAAATCCAAACACTGATGTTAAACTTGCTAGCTGTCATGGAAAATCAATTAAGGGTACGCAGCTGAAGTGCTTACACCCACAACCAACTCCTACTGCCTTTCGCTGTCTGCAGCCAGTTGTGGGAAGGCAGTTATCCTTAAAATTCTGATACAAATTTTATGGGTAACTGCCTTCCCACAAACAGTGAAAGCCAGTAGGAGTTGGTAGTGGGTGTAAGCACTTCAGCTGCGTACCCTATAAACGTAATATAACAAACATAAGCATATTATTTATATATTTGTTATATTGCGTTTTAATTTTTCATGTTTTAAAGCGGGAAAGCTATTATAAGCTTTGAATAGTTTAAATACAAAAAGAGAATACTGTTTTTAGTAAATTGGTTTGTTGTTTCAGGGTTCATTTATAAAAGCAGCTACAAACATTTTGAAATTAAAGAGTCGCCTTCGATACATCATTTGTATAATTTTGCAAATTAAAATATACATATTTACTTATTTCAATACTCTTACAAAAAACTATTTTATGCTAAAATTAATATCAAACAATAAAGGGGGAGAAAGTTATACCACATGAATTCAGAGCATTCAAAGTATCGACATGTTTCAACATCTCTGGTTTGTTTCCTTTTTAATATTTTATATGACGTGTTTCAACACTTGAACAAAGTGAATATCTAATTGCGAATTTTTTGTTTTTTGGAATGCATTTTAGAAACGTTTCTGCAAGAAATGATAATGAATAATATATCAGGACATATCGGAAGTATATATTAGTATTGATAATAAATAGTATATCAGGACATATCGGAAGTATATATTAGTATTGATAATAAATAGTATATCAGGACATATCGGAAGTATATATTAGTATTGATAATAAATAGTATATCAGGACATATCGGAAGTATATATTAGTATTGATAATAAATAGTATATCAGGACATATCGGAAGTATATATTAGTATTGATAACAAATATTATATCAGGACATATCGAAAGTATATATGAGTATTGATAATAAATAGTATATCAGAATATATCGACAGTATATATGAGTATTGATAATAAATAGTATATCAGAATATATCGACAGTATGTATTAGTATTGATAATAAATAGTATATCAGGACATATCGGAAGTATATATTAGTATTGATAATAAATAGTATCTCAGGACATATCGGAAGTATATATTAGTATTGATAACAAATAGTATATCAGGACATATCGAAAGTATATATGAGTATTGATAATAAATAGTATATCAGAATATATCGACAGTATATATTAGTATTGATAACAAATAGTATATCAGGACATATCGAAAGTATATATTAGTATTGATAACAAATAATATATCAGGACATATCGAAAGTATATATTAGTACTGATAACAAATAGTACATCAGGACATATCGAAAGTATATATTAGTATTGATAACAAATAGTATATCAGGACATATCGAAAGTATATATTAGTATTGATAACAAATAATATATCAGGACATATCGAAAGTATATATTAGTATTGATAACAAATAGTACATCAGGACATCCCGAAAGTATATATTAGTATTGATAACAAATATTATATCAGGACATATCGAAAGTATATGTTAGTATTGATAGCAAATAGTATATCAGGACATACCGAAAGTATATATTAGTATTGATAACAAATAGTACATCAGGACATACCGAAAGTATATATTAGTATTGATAACAAATATTATATCAGGACATATTGAAAGTTTGTATTAATAACATACATTCTCAACGACAAATTTCTTCGGCAGGATACACACAAACAAATATGTCTTAAACATGAAACCAGGATAACATAATAAAAGGTTATATTCAAAGACTGAAATATATGCTGTTACTGAAAATATAGATCTGAAACAATTATACTCCACAAAAAATGACTTAACTGAAGAAACACCAAACATGTAAGAAGTTAAAACACCAGATAAGAAGCTAAATTTCACCTGCATGTACAAATTGAAATCAACAGCAACGACAAAAAAAAAAACAGCACACCTGTCTAGTTAGGAAATTGAAGAAAAAACTTGTAACTCGCTACCATCTACTCTAACCAAAGGACCTATTTCATATCATTCTTTTAAAAACTCTCGTTGTGAGGCGAGAAAAGTTTTTTTACAATATAATACGTAAAAAATTGTATATTTGTAACATGTTTTTCCACACAAATTCAGATATTTTTTTAATTGTGAAGTTGAAAGAGATAAAAGATATATCTGTCTCTGTAGAAATCCAGATGGTTCAGTGCGTTATATTAAAAGGATTTTAAATATGTAAATGAGCAAGTTACCTGACAATCAAAGCCGATATAAAGTAACGGTGGAGAACAATGTATTATAAATAGATTTGATATTATTTGGCAAGTCGTAGGTAGTACGATATCGCTTTTGGAAAGGGTATGTAACAGCCTTTCCAAACTCAAAATATTCATACACTAAATTCATAAAGATGTATTCAGATCGATAGTTTATCAGACGGAGAATTCTTTTGTACTCAATGGCATAAGAAACAAAGTAATATGGAATAAGTCGTACCCCATCCGTGGTAAGTGCGGTGTCCCGTAACAGGTGAGAATCCAGGAACACAGAGGTCAGTAGCAAAAGCCTTCCACGTGCCTCGGGTAACAGTACACAACATAATCAATAAGGATCTCTGTCTGTAAAAGCGTATAAGTCATGCATACTGAAGTTATTTCAACGACAATTTTCTCATACTTTATGCAGCTGGAGGACGAAACAGGTATTCATGTAGCGCCTATGGATTTCTGTGTGATCGGACAGTTGGAACGGATGCTGGGAAACAGTACATTAAACGTGACATTTTTTAAACGGGGTTTGTTTGTTTGTAATTAAGTACAAAGCTACACAATGAGCTATCTGTGCTCTG
>NW_013668909.1:84363-86805 GCF_000517525.1 Limulus polyphemus | reverse complement strand
ATGAGCTATCTGTGCTCTGCCCACCACGGGTATCGAAATCCGGTTTCTAGCGTTGTAACTCAGCAGACATCCCGCTTTGCCACTGGGGGCTTTTTAAAACGGATCCTTTTACAATGGAAGTTATGCGGCAGAGCTATTTTCAAGATGCGCAGCCTTCAGATAACGCATAGGCTATAATTATGTGGGGGAGGGTCTAAAATCGTTTATATATAATGAATTCAACTCTTTATAACCATCAGAAAACTAGAAAGTTAAGTTAGTGTACATGCCAAAATAAATAAATTCTGCTCATTGATCACTCAGCTGATAAAAATGTTTTATAGAGATACAAACTTGAGATAGGTATAATGGATAAGATAATCAGTTTCAGAGTAGATGGAAATAAAATTCTTGGATAGAATGACAGTACAATTTTGGACAGCACATTTTATGATTAAATTCAGAAGAAAAACATTACAAATATACAGATTTTACACTTAAAACACCCGCGACATTACTCTAATAATCTGTATTTCTGTAATTGGTATCATTTTCTTCTGCATTTCGTCTTGTTTCACCTTATTTTCATGGTTACCTTCATCTAGGTAATGTTGTTTTCTAAAATTCAAGATTTTTGGTCAAGGTTTTCTTCAAAGAACGTTTGAAAAACATAGCTCTATTTTTAGTAATAAAAATATGACATACAATAGCATCTTCAATAATGATGAGTTATACAGATATATCACTCCTTGTGCGTGTGACTAACGATATTCGCTTACATCATACACTATTTGTGACAGAGATCATAATAAAATTGCTTTAGAGCAATATATATAGGACATTACACAAATTTTGCAAGTAAGATCTAACTAAATATCTTTTTATTGTCACTTTCAGTGAATAATATGATCATTATGAAACCTTTAACACCTAGTTGGTATTTCACTATATTTTAGTAGATGAAAACCTATATGTATTATTAGCTCTTAAAACCACCCCTTTCTGATGCTGAAATATTATTTGTGCAAAGTTAGGATCCATTTGGATGATTAGTGATTCCAATTAGTTTACCAATCGGAAAGACTTTGGTGTGTCTGCGCAATAAAACTTTAATCATAGAGACAGTGATGGAATCTTTGGACTATTTCTTCTCAACGAGAGGTTTTAGCAGCTGTCTTTGTGCATATCACAGATCATTTTTCCCTCTAAAGGTTTATAAGACCAGCGTCTACTAGGATTCTTAAATAATGTGTTTCTGAATAGATAGGAAAGTTGACATTTGACAGATCTAGCCATCAAAAACTCAGTCTTTCATAGTTTTAGCACCGTTGTCTTTAATGATATGATGTTTTGGCTATGGCAAGCTGAAAATGATAATGTTTCCATAAGAAGACAGACCAATGTTTTTCGAAACATATAGAATGTTCTCTCTAAATAAAAACACTTCATTATGTTTATAAATTGTTGCCTATGAATTTACTATTAATGTCTCAGAGTGTTTTGTCCTACAACCACAAAGAACAATGACAATTTTTTCCCTGGTTACTCTTTCGTAAGTGCCCCACAGTATCCATACTAATTTGACTAAATGGCTCAGTTATATTTTGTGTGGGGATGAGTGTTATTTAATTTTTGTTAAATTGCTTGTCTGGTTTTACACAAACAACACTGAGCAATATCCCAAATAATGATGATCAGTTTCAATTTTCTCCTATTCATTTTTTTCCTTAGATCCTAGATGTCCAAAGAGAGGAAAGGCGTGTGTTTGGCAACGTTATGATGGAACTAATTGCATGCTCCCCGACTCTCCTTTTTTTCTGGAACTTCCATTCTCTATAAATCTATTTATTTTTCTGA
Source organism: Limulus polyphemus (assembly GCF_000517525.1). Taxonomy (NCBI): domain Eukaryota; kingdom Metazoa; phylum Arthropoda; class Merostomata; order Xiphosura; family Limulidae; genus Limulus; species Limulus polyphemus. Next base: position 84,969 of record NW_013668909.1, on the reverse strand, counting down.
TAAAAGTATAGCAGTTTCCGGTGGCTTTCATACTCATTTATCATCACATATATATATAATCCTGAATAATTTATCATTTGGTTGCATTCATTATAATGCCTTTGCAGTTAAATGAAAAAAAAATATCTCCTTTCAGTAGAGATTCACCATTACTTTAGCATCTGATAACTTGTTCAGATATTTTCTAACTGGAAGTTTTGCAATGGGCCTAGAGGTGTTAGTGATGTATGCTATCTTTACCACCAAATTCGTATTTCTAGTAGTGGTTTGTTTCCTATTAATATTTTATCCCTGTATTTTTAATTGTCTACTTATAACACCAAATACATCGTGTTTATTTCTATATTAAGAATACTTGTAAATTACTGCGTTCCTTAATAAGAAATATTCTAGGAAACCTTAAATGTTTCTAATAATTCAAAAAAAAAAACTATAACAGTTGACATTTTCATCACATTGCATCAACTTGTCTTATTTTTGCATACGTTTTTAATGTAAACTATTGTTTGTTTGTTTTTTGGAATTTCGCGCAAAGCTACACGAGGGCTATCTGCGCTAGCCGTCCCTAATTTAGCAGTGTAAGACTAGAGGGAAGGCAGCTAGTCA
>NW_013668909.1:81662-84069 GCF_000517525.1 Limulus polyphemus | reverse complement strand
AACTATTAAGAAACACGTCTCTTATTTTTTGCACATAATTGCATATTTTTTTTCCTCCAGCCAATATTCCTAGATTGTTCCAAGCCCTGTCTCTAATCCAATGTATTAATGATGACGAGGAACCCACTTGATGTAAATATTTATATAATAGAAACGGCTGATATGGGTATCAAAAAGTTTTATTTATAACCGAAAAACAAGTAAAAACCTGTCGACCTCCTTAGGTCATCATCATACATTGTTATTTGTTTTGTGTTTTTTTTTGTTTGTTTATTTTAAGTTAAGCACAAAACTACACTATGAGTTACATGTGCTCTGCCGACAACAGGTATCGATTGGACTTTTGATTTATTATGTTGCTTATTATGTTATTTATTATGTTGTTGTCCAAAGCAAACCACTCCTCCATATATGGTTTCCATAATCAATCTGGTGTACTAGAATGACAGTTTCCTAGCCTCCTGTTTCAACATTCCAATCACACAGAAATCGATAGGCCTAGTGACCTGACTGGTATGTCTTTATATGGAATTACATGAACACTCGTTTCATTCTCCAGATGCTTCATACCTTTAATGGTCGAAAGGGAGGTATGACTGGAAGCCTTTTCGTGATGAACCCATATCCTGTTGGCCTCATTTTCATGCAAAACTAGTATTCCTGTGTGGTATAAAGTATCCAGTCTAAAACATTGGTCTGATCTCAACAGAGTTCATCATAATATTTTTATTCACTTTTCTGATCTTTGACTTTCCCCTGGTGCAGTATTCAACAATAATAATGAATCCCTTCAAAATAATTTTGAGATATGCTATGTAAGTTTTTAAATATTTTCCGTCCATTTGCTAGTACAAATTGGCATAAGATTTGTTATAGTTATTAATATACATATATGCTTCGTCTAATGTCACCACATGCTGACATTGTCGCTTGGTTAAGTACCGTTCATACAGTTTTATATAGTTGATCTTTCGTTCCTGAATATATTATGGAAGCAATTAGTGTGCACCTGACATGTGTCCTTATTATAGACGAAGATTCTTCTTGATTATGTTGCATACCCTTGCCCGGGATTCATACACGGCGTTTGCCACTGATATTTGTGTTCATGGATTCTCATCTTTTACAAGATATCGCACTTACCATAGGTTGCAAGTCTGTTTATAGATGTTCGTGATTCCCCAAGCTGATCCACATTACTTTATTTTTTAAGCCATTAAAAACAAGGGATATCCCTGTTTTAGAAATTCTAAATCTCCCAACTGAAACATATCTCTATGATCTAAGTGTGAATATTTTGCGTCGGAAAGGGTTGTTGCATACCCTTCTCAAACGTGATCAATTTTCGCTGGCATCACATCGCTAAACAGGATCAAAATTTAGTTTTGATACATGCCTATTCACCGCGACTATATAACGGCAGTGGTTGCTATGTGACTTACTGATTTGCACATTCAAAGTCATTTTAGTATATCATGTCAACTATTTGTATGTATATATGCAATTTAAACAAGCTACTATAAATATACAATGTATAGATATTTACCAATAATAAATATTTATGCTTACCATGAGCTTAGTAAAAATGAATGATAATGATTATTATTATAACTTATCATTATAGATAATGTAGGATTTTACATTTTCTTAATTTTCAAATAAAACCAAACTTCCCTAGAGATTCTGTTTTATCATAGAGCGTTCTCTATATTAAACGTTTAGTTCGGTCCCATCTGGAATTTTAGAGCCTAAAGATTAATGTCAAGGGTTGTCACTGAAGGGAAGCGACGAAAATGAGGTGAAACGAAAGAAAATACTGAGAAACAAAGAAAGAAAACCAATTACAAATGTACAGTTGTTAGTGTAATGTCACTTGTGTTACAATGTAGAATATCGAATATTTGCAATATAAACACAAAAGCAAATGTTTATACAACAGTATTAAACAAATGAGCATACATTAGAGACAACAGATAGTATTACATGTAAAAAATATAAACCGCTAGGACATAAAACTATGTCTATGACTAAAAATATGCAACACCTAAAATGAAAGTGTTAAAAACTACGCAACGTTCCAGTTTCCATTGGTGTCATAGTCAAGGGCTGCTGACCTAGTGTCAGTAAAAACACTGCAAAAATATGCAGAAGACAACTTTGTGAAAAAAAACACAGAACAATAGGGATTTATACGTATTAGGGAATGGTTGTCGATCTAAATCATGGTTCCATAAATGTTTATAACTTGGGCAACATGCCAACCTTAATAACAGAAGAATATACTATTCAAGTTTTGAAGCTAAATGTTTAGAATATTTACTCATTAAAAAAAATATTTGGACTCTAAAACAAATACCTCCTCCCCTTATAAAAGATGCATAATTTTACCCTATATTTAGAGCCCTCG
>NW_013668909.1:64326-81169 GCF_000517525.1 Limulus polyphemus | reverse complement strand
TATTTAAACTGTATAGCTCTTTACGGCTAAACCTTGTCCACCCTAAAAGCAGAAGGTTATCACTAGATAAATCGGATGTTTTAAATGCTATTAAAGCTTTCCAAACGCTAAAAAACGACAACAGCAGACTTCCAGCTGATGAAGTAAATTACACAATGATGACGTAAAAGGGCAATTTCATAAATAGAATGAAAAGTCATTTAAGTAACGATGCTTGAAAAAACAACAACTAGATTCTGACTCAACTGAACAAGGCTGCTAAAACCCAACTAAATTATTAAATAAAAAAGAAAGTAAGGAACCCCAAACAAATGAAAACATTCCTACGTCCTCCCGACAATCACCTAAATTGTACCACAGTTTATGACCTGCCAAAGATTCATGAACTAGTCTGCCCAATCAGGCCACTAGTGAGTTGTTTGAACACATCAACTTATCATCTTTCAAAGTATTTGGTAGGCATTCTAACCCCACACTTAAGTACCCCCATGCATAACATCAGTAATATTGAGGGATTCTTCTCAAAAACAAAATACACCGCTCTTAACAACAATGAAACTTTTATTAGTCTTGAGGTTCTATCTCTCTATACAAGCATTCTAGCAGATGAAGCTTTAGCGATTATCCTAAAACGACCAACAGAACACGACAATTTACAGAGGGAATTCCATTATCGATTGAAACTTTATGCCATTTTATGACATATTTGTTAACATATTTCGTTTTTTAAAGACAGTGTTGTGGACAAGTGCGCAATGTCGCAATGGGCCACAATAGTCAACATATTTCTCCAGCCATTTGAAAATATCACCTTAATTCGACGAATAGAAAAGTCACTTAATGGAAAGGATACACTGATGACATTTCCACTGTTGTACAAGAAGATGACATAGAACATTTATTATTCTATTTCAATTCCGTTAGATAAGGAACTATATGTGAGAAAGAACTAAACATAAGCATCAATTTTCAAACACAAGGATAAAAAGAGAAGTTGTCAACTCTTTATCCTTTGACGTATTTCACAAACCAACACATACATTTCGACATATCCATCTTTCCTCACATCACCCAACCCATAAAAAAGCCATTATAAACAGAGGGGATATAACTACAACGTCAAAAAAAAAAAAACGAACAAGTATTATAGTCATTTTGTTTCATAAATCCATTGAAAAGTAAGTCAAGACTAGGAAGAACAAACCAGAAGACGATCATAATCCTCACTGCGTTGCATGTATATCGTATGTAAAAGAAACCTCATAACAAAGTTATGTAATATTACGACAATTTACCATCAAAATATCTTACAGATACCTCAAATACAGGTATCCCCTAAAGACTCCCTTTGACTTTTATCAACCAACATGTGGGAAATTATAGATAAGTAAAGTTGCGAGAAGTGTAATTACTCAAATATAAAACTTTCATCTAGAATGCACCATCGCCGATCATTGCCTAAAACATGGAACCCGCCAACCACACACTACAAAACTTACAGTCTTGACAAATTAAGAGCATTTCGAAAAAATGAAAATAAGAAAGCCCTACAATTTATACTTTAACAGAGACGTTCCTGAATAGGGTCATATAATTTTCAGAAGTATAGAAATCAGTCCTATTTAAGTTTAAATAATAATACAGGTTGTAGGACACAATACAAGTTAAACATATATAGAAATATGTGTCACATCATAATCTTTGGTTCCTGATTTCTCTTTTAATCTCATGTAATTACAACAGTCATGTGAATCAACATCTACTTAATACGTTTCTTAAAAAATACTGGATAAATATGTATCAATGTAACAAAATATGTATTCTGGCTGGTATTATCATGATGACATTTTCTCTAAATGAAATCACGGAACAAGCGATGCCTTATCTTGTATATGTATATATATATTATGTAACATTTATTTTAAGCCTGACGACAACCGCAGGAGGACGGTCGAAACGTCGCTCTAATTAAAAAGTATTTCCTTTCAAAGGTGTAAGTAGTCTTACTCTTATAAAAGTGTAATTTTTTTATACCGTGAAAATTTGAAACTGGGAGTTGTTATATGACTGAGTGTGATAAATGTAATGTACAACTAATATAAGTGAAACAAGATATTTGCTAAAATTCGAATTTCTGAAAATAAAGTATTGTTCAAAAAAGAGAAACACCTTCGTATTCCATCCATGACAAGCAAAGTATGGCGTCTTGTAACAGGTGAGAATTCATGCAAAAGCCGTCCATGTGCCCCAAACAACACCACACAACATAATCATGAAGGATCTTTATCTGAAAATAAGGATAAGATAAGGTTATCAGTAATACCTCCCGTTCAACAATAGCATATCTGAAGCAGATGAAGAATAAAATGGGTAGTCATGCTATTCCATACGAAGATATATTGATCCAGTCGTTGGATTTTTGTGTAGTCGGACTGTTAAAGCGGACGATGGGAAACCGCCGACTTCATACACTTAGATGGATTATGAAATGCCAATCAAGGAGGAATTATATGCTTTGGACATGACTGCCTTACGACGGAGCCTTTTGCAATGGACACTACGCTGTAAGGCTATTATTAAGATGCACAGTCGTCTGATTGAGCGTGACCGGATGTAGCAATATCGTCTGTATCGACATGATGAGGCTCCAAAATCTTTTTAGTATGACCTACTCAACTTTTGTTGCAATATTTTGTAATAACTAATAATTTTAACAACAATCAATCTAGTATAAGTAAGGGAGACAAGAAAAGCAAAAACAGAATGATTTTTCAAACAAGAAAATGTAAATATATATAAGTGCAGGATAAATTCATGTTTCGTTACAATGGCTATTGTTGTTATCTTTTAAAAGGTTTGAAAATTGGGTATACTAATTTATTTATTTTTAATCACTTTGTTTCATAAATATTTAATATTTTTTATTTATGAAATAACTGTCGCACAGAATCCTGATTGCTTAAATCCATAATTTTTTTGTTGAAAAAGCAACAAAAGATTATTATATTCTGATGAACTTCTCCAACGAGTATTTTCAGATATTAAATGTGGATAGAAAAAAAAAACTATAATATAAAGTTATCAATCATTTTTCATTATATCGTTTTATTTTGTTCATTATACCAATATATCTTATTTATTAATAGTTCTTATGAGCTCAAGTCAATTTAATTTATCATCAATTATAATACCCGAAACCTTTGCTGATGAACACCTTTCAAGCAATACTCCATTTACATATATATGTTTACTTCCTTACTATTAATATTTTTATTTTCATTATGAAAAAGTATAAATTTAATCTTTTCCATATTTACAACCAAATCACTTTCATAAAGCCAATAATTTAGCCTATCTAATGACAAATTAACCATTTCAACTAAAGACTGGGCTAAAACTGTAGTAACATCTGCAAATAAAATCTGCTTTATGTCAAGTAACAAGTCTGGCATGTCATTAACGTATAATAAAAACAGCATTGTCCAAGAACAGAGCCCTGAGGAACACCTCTTGTATTTATTAATTTATTAGAATATTTGCCGTTAGTATTAACTATTGAAATTTTATTTTTTAGTAACCAATTAAGAACTATTTTTTAATTCAATTAATTCAACATTATTCGCATACTAAATAATACAAGATGCTGTATTATCATCCCTTGAAAATACGGTGTAATGCTCCATAAGTTATAATGTTTTAGAACTTTTTGCACGCGATTATAGTGGTGAAATTCTTTTTTCTGTGTTGTTTCTTTGTGTTTAAAAGCTGGGGAATAATGGAACCATAAACTCGAGCATAAATAGATAAAATAAATTTACTCTTAGATTTGTATTTCTCTTTACATCTACAAAAAAACAAAAACATTATATTGTTCTACATGGAGATCAATGTTCTAAGTTGACAGAGTTGCAGTCATGAACAAAGCAAACCTTCAAAAAACATTAAAAATCTTTCATTAACCAAAATATTCTCTCATCATGGTAACAGGTTACGATGACAACGTGAAAAATGTCCATACAATAAGACTTTTTCAATCTGTTGGCAGACCTTTAACTCAACTGCAAATTTCTCGCTCGAAACTGTAATTAATTCTCATAACCAAAAATTAATGGTGAAACATATACCTTTGCAATTTAACCATCTTTTATCTAAGCCTTCACAAACATTCAGTTATTCGATTGTACCATAATATAGGGATGGAAGCAAATATATGGTCAGATTGATAGTGTACAATAGGCTTTTACTTTAATATAGTTATGGAAGCAAATATATGGTCAGATTGATAGTGTACAATAGGCTTTTACTTTAATATAGTTATGGAAGCAAATATATGGTCAGACTGATAGTGTACAATAGGCTTTCCATTAAATATTAACTTCTATTTTGTTTATACATTTGGATTTTTATTCGTAAATGTATAAACTAGAGATAATTATTAAGATAACCTATTCTGTTAAGGAGTAAGTATTGAGTTTCTATGTTTGTTTGTTGGGAATATCTGCTGTATACACCGCGGGGAATCGAACCCTGAATTTTAGCATTGTGAGTAGGGAAACTTACCGCTGACTCACCAGGGGACAAGTAATTAGACATTGTTTTCACAGCGTTTCGGTTTACTCCTTTCAATCACAGTGGAAAGAAAAACAAATGTTTAGTACCTCTTCCCTGATTAGATTTAAATCTTATCAGCGGACAACTTATACACCGAAGTATAAAATTCCAAGTGAAACCTAGTCTTTCTAATTATTTCATGAAATGTATACTAACAAAATATCTAAGGAAACACTGCAATGATGTCTTATACGGTAGAAAAATAAAAAAGAGCTTTGGTGGTTTGGTTGCTATATTAATCAGTGTTAAGAATTAGATCTTGAAAAAGCATTCATCTCTTTCATGTTTATGATAATTTAAACAAACAACAACTCTACATCAACAACTCCTTTTTGTTTTGTACTTTCAACAAACTCAACTGACTACTCACCTCAGTTTTGTATTTCTATTATGCTTGTTTGTTTGTTTGTTTGTAATTAAGCACAAAGCTACACAATGGGCTATCTGTGCTCTGCCCACCACTAGTATCGATACCCGAATTCTAGCGTTGTAAGTCTGCAGATATGCCACTGTGCCACTGGGGGGCTCTATTAAGCTAAATCAACTATTTACCATAGTTTTGTATTTATAACAATCTAAATAAAATATTTACAAATTCAACCGAGTATTTACCTCAGTTTTATAATTCTATTAAGCAAAATAAAGTATAAAATTTTGTTCTTTACTTTGAATGACCTAAACCAAGTAATTTAGATTCATTATAGTTTTGATTTTTTCTTTTGAAATTAACTTATATTTTATGTTTATAAATATTAAATGTTAATTTTTGAATCTGATGATAATTTGGAAACACTAATGAAATGATGTAAAAAAAAAAGATATATTATAAAAATGAGCTGGAACAATTCTACAAATACATATTTTTTTCTTTCCAGATCCAGATTCTAAGTACGTATTCTTTTCTAGCGGTGAACTCCACATTCGAAACGTTCAAAATTCGGACTCTGACAAAAATTACAAGTGTCACGTGACAGACCGTCTAACAGATCGCAGCATTAGCAGCGCCACCTCGGGAAGATTGATTGTAAGAGGTACAGGCGATGTATAAATATACATAGTACGTTTAGGTTTAAGCTGTCTCCCTTGTATTTGGTACAATGATTAATGAGTAGTGTATGAGTAGACAACCATTCCCCTGGCGCTGCAATGCTCAATTGTTCAGCTTGTTTTCAATCAACGCGCTAACCTGCATTTATGTGTGTGCATTGAACTAACTTAAAAGTGCTGTTCTCTTTCTTACAGAAATCAATAATCCAATAAATATGTAAACGTACTTTCCAACTAAATTTGCTCAAAGCCATTTAATTTGCATCAGTAACGAAACTTGAAATTAATGACTTTTTTGGTACACATTATAGTAGACTTTAGGTGTTGAAGTTTGTGTAAAGTATGTTTAATTTATGTTGGCAACAAACACTTCTTCATATCGTTTAACAGCAGCACACCAAAGAAACACGAATATAAAAATACTTCAAAATTCATATTTACAAATAATATACAGTATACACACTCATATAATATTATAGCAATGCTGGACTTATAATACACACATATATATATACATACAACAAGTGAACATTTCATACGACATATCAATTGAAAACAGCACAAAGTCATATGTTCAGTATTTTATGGAATAAATATGTTTTTTAACTTATATTTTATCATAAGTGTGTGTGTGTGTGTGCATTTAAACATATAGCATCCTGCTCTTGAAATGTCTGATTCAAATCAATTACAAGTTATAAGGTGTATGGACCAGCCAATTACAAGTTATAAGATACATGGACCAACCAGTTACAAGGTATTAGGTACATGGGCCAACCAATTACAAGTTAAAAATTCCATGGATCAACAAATAATAGGTTATTAAGGTACCTATTATCAGGAGCATCTCAAAACCGAATGTCTAAAATAGTTAACAGAAAACACACGCAATGATTAAACGAAGTCTATAACAGAGCAACAACACCTTTTCCATCAGTTATGTTGGCAGTTGCATTTTCTTGAAATAAAATGCCTATAAAATATAATTACAATTGGTTTTAATCTTACTCTGCAACAGTTATTTTGGTTATAAATATAATTTCAGCTGTATTATCCATATTGTTTTGAGCATAAGCCATCAGCCTTGTGATAATCAATATACAACAATGCTAAATTATTTATTACTTTCTGTTAGAAAAATTTAAAAGGGGTTTGCTTTATTATACCAGTATATAAAATATTTATGACATGCTAACTTGCAGTATGATAATAGAAAAGGAAAATAAAACGTAATAAGTTTTATACAATGCTTGGCAATACGTGACCAAACGAGTACGTGCATGGTGTCACGTGCCTTGTACTTAAATTGGCTGGATATTCGTATTTTCAGGAGGCTATAAAATCCGTTTGTCGTTTTCTGAATATTAACATTATATAGGATACTCTTTGTTTTTCTTATATATCAGTATTGCTCCCTTAACCCTTTCGTGTGTTTTAAAAATGAGTATTTTTATATTTACATTTTTAAATTGAAAAAATAATCATTAAATAAAGTCAAAATTTTAATAAATTAAAATATTTATCTATAATCAAGAATCGTAAAATTCGTAGTTTGTATTCCATGTTCACATTTTTAAACTTTTCTTTTAAATTGTCTTTCTACAACATTTAAAATTTCTATATTTATGAAACGTTATATTAGAATGATAGAAAATCTATTCATTAATATACATATATATATAAGTAAGAGCTGAAATACCCGTCAACTGACGGGGAATGTTTAAACTTAATTAACACAATGTAAGTTTAACAGCAATCATATATTTCAAAATAATAACTTGAACATATACTTTGTCTCGAAATTTTAAAATTATAACAAAGTTTCTTCATAAACAAAATTTGCAACTTGCTTTCCATCTACCAACAAATAAAGATTTTGAGATGATCCCACCTTTGAACACCCTAAATCTCAGTTTTTTTATGGTTGTTTGAGAAACAAAATAGCAACTTTCATACTTTGACCTTCAATCCTTTTAGAATGTTCAAAATTGTGCAAAGCGTCAACCTGCCAACACTGTTCGAGATTGGCTGTGAGTAATTAACGAACAGGCTTTACAAAATAGAAATAGGATAAAGCTTAATTTTTGCTCTCTTAGGACATTTCCCAATGTTCATAGTGTTTACATACAAACTTTGGTTGAGATTGGCCCAATTGGCTCGGAGTAGTTAGGGTGCAAACAAACACACATTTCATCTTTATATATATATATATATCCACTTCCCATTGCAGGAACTTGTATTTGCACTTGCTCTTACATATAATCTGTAGCTACACAGAGCTTCTAGAGAATGATAAACAACAGTCTAGCTGGTGCATGAACAGGAGTTTTGCTGAATATACATATGTAAAAACGTTACTATCAATAACGTTTCCCAACTATTTATGATATTTTCTGGAAGCCAGCTGGAAGTTCAAATAAAACAGAAATTACTGACTTAGTCAATAAATTTGATTTTTTTGAATAAAAATATTTTACGCAAAATATTTCAGATGCCTTTTCCACTTTTTTATTCTTCTCTTAGCAATCTATCTAAATATACAATGTTATGTAGTTGATATCATTTTAATTATCTCAACTTCTTGATTTTACGTTTAAAATAATTTATATTTTGCTAACAGTTAAACACGAACTCTAAATATCTACTTTTTTGCCGTGAACTTAGCAGGATTGTTTCATCCATTAAAGTAAAGTGTTATCACTGTATTAGCAAACAGAATATCGCTACAAGTTTCTTTTATGAAACTAAGTTTTCATAGTTTAACTGTATGTATGCGTTTTTTTTATAAAGTGTTAAAAGTTTTATATATTTCTTTATTAACCACACTCTTAAACACGGGATTTACGTACCTGTTGAAATTATTAATTTAAAATATTTTCTAGTCTTGAAAAAGTTATTGCAGTTTTAGAAATCGAAAATTCTATTGAAATTTTGGTATTCTTTTGTTCACGGACACTTTTCACGTCACTAATGATAAACTGCAAAAGGATTATAGTTTTCTGAGATGTTTGGTTCAAATAAAATTATGATACCTTTAGTATAAATAACTCCTAAAATTCTATGTAGAAACTAATAAAAACCTACTTAACAATCATTCAGTTTTTATATAATTGCATAGTCTATTATCGACACATGGTATGATTCGGAAATCTTCATGTTACTATTTTAATATGCAAAACTCATACTATTTCATATATAACATTCTGATTTATTACCCACTTAGAAGCATTTTAACTTGCTGACTAATCTGAATGAAGCACAACACGATCATTACGAGCAGAAATTATTTTATAAAGGAAGAAGAAAGGGTATTTATTCAATATTATAAGACTAGCGCAACCTTATTCAATAATATGCTCTTATCACTTATCAATTCAAATGTCAATAAGATTTGAGACCTTAAAAAGTATGATGCAATAATAAGTTTAACCACGAGGAAAATATTTTTCTTTTATTAGATAGGTTCTCTTATGAATAAATGCCAATATAATTATATAAGACAACTTTCCAGAAAATGGGTGATACGGAAGAATGTACATTGAAAGAATAGAATTAAAATATGCCACCTAATATAACATAAAAGATAAAATTTTGTACTTTGATTCTATGTATCTTGTTACAGTGCTTGAGCACGAGGACTGAAGTAAATGGACTATCCGATACGCTTAAAAAGGTAATGTAATGTTAAACTAGCAGTTAGTCATTCAACCTGAAAATTTTGAAATGAAGTTTAAATACGTAATTAAACAGAAATCCGGAAAACCTAAGCAAAAACAGGGCGTTAGCTGAAATATCGTAAAATTTAGAAAATAACAGAAAACTGAATTTTGGTTTTAAATGATAGAAAATCTGGGATGTGAGGAAAGAAAATGTTACGTTGGCTGAAATGTGGTCGAATCTGAAACCTTAATAGTAGAATTCAATGGTCTTCACATCTGGAACGTAAAAAGCATGGAAAACGTAATTTTAGTATCAATTTTGCAAAACTTGAAAGTGTTTGAACAGTTATCCGAAATGTCGTGAAAGCTGAAACCTGTGCATGATAAGTTGAACATTGAAGAAACTCCGTCGAAACCGAAATCTAAACATAATGGCCTAAAATGGTTTGGTGGTTCGGGGGCTCGACTTGATCTGCGAAGCCCATCACCGAACAATTTCGCTCTTTCAGCCGTTGGTAGAGGTGCGTTATAAGTGGCAGTCAATCCTACTTTTCGTTGGTATACAGTAGCCCAGGAGTTGGGGGTGGGTGGTGTTGACTAGCTGCCGTCTCTCTAGTCTATCACTTCTAAATTAGAGAATACTACCGCAAATTATCCTCGAGTAACTTTGCTCGAAATTTATTAAACAAACCCACAAAAAATATACTATTAAGGGAAAAGCTCGTCGAAATGTTTTGAAATTGTAATTTGGACATTGACGATGGAGAAATCAAATAAAAACGCCGTGAAACTTTAACTCTGATAATGGAACTTATTTAGTTAAAAGAACAATACATGTCAGTTAGTCTGTGCGTGTATGCGTGCTAGCTCACATGGAAACGCAATATACCTATTGGATAATTGTTCAGTGGTAATTTTACATTCATACGAATACAATGTTCTATACAAGTGCAAAACTACGACGTTTATAACATTAATTTTAAAAACAGTTATTTCAGTAACATAAACAAACACGCAAGAAAACACATTAGGATAATTCTTTATCTTCCCGGCACATTAAAATCAACAGTTAGACCTAAAGTATAATTACGCTTCGTACACAAAGAACGAGTTTACCCATTAGGGGAATATAATATTACACCATTTCTGATATTAATTGTCGTGGACCCACCTCTTGTTAATACTTTAGGGGAGAGTAAAAAAGGGTTGATACCATTATGGAAGGGGGAAGAAGTGAAGTAGCGACAACCGCAGGTAGTTGATTTGTACACTTTTAACTACCATAATTTTATAACATCGCTTTATCAAGAGCTCGATCAAGAAACAATCTCAAGATCTGAGTCAAAAATGGCGATTATCCAGAAAAAAAAATGTTTTCGTTTATAGTCCCTCCAAGTTTTTACGCTTCTTTACTTTAAATCTAAATAAAACAACTCTATGTTCTGTTTAGTAGGTCTTTGTTATAATACAATAACAGCATTATTTAAAGGATTTATCTATTTGAAACATATACCTTTCTCATGTAAATAGGATTCCATTTAATAGTGTTGCGTACATGAAAACATTCTTCGCGATTTAGCTCATATGGCACGGAAGACACTTGGTACGCAGGAGATCGAGGGTTAAATCTCGTCTATACCTGTTTTTATTTTACTAATCAGTGTTTCAGATATCATTTTATCTTAGCATGTACATCGTACGGGAAGCATTAACTTATCTCCTATTATCTGAATAAAACAGCCATATAAAGATGTAGTATCAAAAAGAGCCAAGTTATATCAAAGGCAAACCCCGTATAGGTGTGACATAAAAATGGATAAGTTAAACAAGAAAAAAATTGGGAAATTCTTGGCCCCCATTTTATTGCAACTGGAACAAGCTGCAAAATGAATATACAAATGGTGCCAAATTATCCCCAAATTCTACTTGTTTAACTTACCTACTTTTACATAACATCACTGCAGAGTTTGCCCTTTCATATAACATGACTTTTTGTTTTCACATCTTCATATGGCTGACCTAGGTAACCCCATTATCATACTTTGTCTATTTTTATAAAATGGTTTAATAACATATCACTACTTTTTTTTAATTATTATTTTAAAACTAATTTAAAATAAGATTCCATCCGAAGTGGGCTTCGAACACTAGATGTCAAGTGAAGCTAGTGGCTAGTATTCACACAAAAATTAATATATGTATTACAGTTTTCAACAGTCCCTAGGTCCGATTCATATCTACTAGTGTAATTTTGTTTCGTGCCAGCCTACTTGGTTTACTATATTATAATATACAATATTTTTACTGTTTCTGACTGCTTATTTCTATTAATCTAAAACTGACATGAGGTTGCTGTTTTTAACATGATGTAAGAGTATAAATCTGTTCGGCATTCCATCGTTTTAAAGACCCATGTTAATACCCCAGACTTGGTCAAACGTTCGGCCTTTTATATAGTCACGGCAGTGTTATTCAATATTTCTAATTTAACTGAAGTCACTACCACGCCTTTAGGAAACTTCAGACGTCTTCGAACCCATACCTTCAACATGGCAAATGAAATATTATCTGGAACATAATTAAACCCAGAAGAGGAACATGAAAAAAAACAAAATTAATTGAAAACTCGCTAGTCGCTAAAACCCCAATATGACAAATGATATATTTTGAAAAACTAAAACATAAATACTGTCAAATAAAATATTAAACGTAACATCAACACGCCAGACCCAAAACCTGTACATGGTCAATTTAATGTTAACATGTAGTGATTTCATATAATATCTCCATATTCCCATAGCTTTCTAATTAGATATAGACATACCAACAGTATGTGTGATAGGCTTGCCATATTTCTAGATTCTTAATTCCTGTATTTGTCACAGAACATCACGAGAAATGCTGCCCTGCCACCTTGAACTATATTTTTAACCCGTCATTTGTTTAACCTCTTATATCGTCCCTGTTTCTATGAGAACGAAGAGCTTTTTTATAAGAATTCTATGTTTTCACTGGTGTGAACCTTTTTTTCTGTTCTTCTGTGCTACATTTTTCAGAGATTTACTATTTCTTGTAGTGCCCTGTCTCGTCTATAAAATCCAACTAGACCAGTATGTAGATTTTTATGTTATTTTTCATCTATTTATACAGCATACTTAGCTATCTCATTTACCGGTTATTTATGATTTTAATTAAGCTTCATAAAATAATACCTAGTATTAATCAACTTTTTCCCACGTAATGTTAATTTTGTAATAAAGATTTGTGTTTCATATTATACATCTGGCTTAGTCCTTTCATTTTGTCGCTTACACCTTTCAATTCGTTCTTACTAACTGAATCATACAAACTCTCAGTTACTTGCAGACGTTTTAGCTACTGGTGTTAATATTCTTATCTAGTAATTATTCCACAACTTCAACTTTCTAAATGAAGTTTTAACTTAAACTTCATCAAATCAAAAATTTGAACATAAAAACATATGCGATGAAACATCATCAGACCTGAAATCTGAACATGGTATATAGCTTATTAACTGAAAGGATTTAATTCTAAATTCTGAATGTGGTTAATGAAATACTAATTGCAAACTTTGCTGTTTTATACTCCTTCTGTCCTAATCTTGCTGTCTAAGACTTTCCTTCAGAATGGAGCATTTTTAATTCTGCACGTGCAAAATTTCTTAAGATCACTGGATATAATTTGCCCACATACTGTGGGATGGTATCTGTACAAAACTTTATTCAATATGTGCACAAAGATTTTTCAATTAACATTCTTATATCCCTATTCCAGGGTTTTTAACAGAGACGTTCGCTCAGCTGTCCACTTTTGACCATTGGTCTCATTTCTTTTCTCCGAAACCTTGCGGTTGCTGCACGCATAAGATCCGATCGATAGGGAAGTTAATTCACTCAGCGGTAAACATTTGGTACGGAAGGAAACATCTGTAAGCTTGCTTGTAGTTGGATAAACCATTCGATTTAGATCTCCCGGTCACATTGCTTGAAGCTCTAAACCTGTACCTTATTCCAGCGATGATCCCTCAAGGCGTATAATCAATTTTAAAAATATAATGGAACTAATAGGAATGATATCTGTCCTACATCATAACATGGCAAATTGTCTGTTTATTTAAGAAAACATTTCTTGCCTATCACCTCCATCTTTATTTTTACCACGCTATAAGATCATGTATTATCGAGTAAACCTTTCTCTGAATTATCCTCCTTTCCAATTGAAAGTTGTTACTAATTTAACTCTTGTTGATTTCATATCTGCATAAAATATAAGTATACCTCTTTTACTTATGGTATTTTAATTGCGACCAGTACAAGAAAATATAATTCTTAGAATTAAGTCTTAATAACATTTTCTACTTATTTTTTTGAAGAAATAAGAACACAGTTTTGTCTACTGAACATCAATTTGAATGTCTTTCTCTCTGTGTGAGTGTCTATAGCTAGAAGAATATACATTACAGTCTATTTAAATAGCTTATATGTTTGTTTATCTTGATACAACTATTTATTCAAATCTTTTCATCCATCTATTTACATAATATCTGGCATAGCAAGCAAACTATACCCAATCAACTCCAAATCTCTTCACTGAACTGTTCCTCTCGAGATTAGAATAAGTTACTCGCTTTTAGATTGCTTTAGTTTAGTGAATAACTCTTTGTTAGAAACTCTGTGAAATTTTCTGAACAAATATCTCGAGATTATTGTTTGTCTGCTTTCCTGAACATCTAGCTTCAGTTAGTAATAAAAACAAACCAATTCACTTACCTCAAAGGTGCAAGATCTGAACTATTAAGGCAAGTAGGGTGCCTCTAAACTTTTCGTAATATGCATTTCAATACACATGGAAATATATTAACAAAATTCAGAATCTCTCTCTCTCTATATATATATATATAGGAATTAACTCAATGTTTTTTCTAATAGAATATAAAATACTTTGCAAATCATCTTTAGAAATCAACAATCGCACTTTTTGTTGATACATATTATATTTGAAAGTGGTGATATTAAATTCATTTACCTGAAACACTGTATGTCGTAGATTTAAATAATAGGTTTTAAACTATTGCAGTCTTTTGTATCAACACACGTTGTAAGATAGCAGCTTAATATAGCATAAACATCAAATTCCACACTACGATCTTGTCACTCGGAAAATGATAGCTGCCTGTGTCAAATATATTTACATCTGGTATAAGTTATGTCTAAAGAATATGCTTTTTACAAATATTATATTGGTTTTTTTTTAATATCTCAATAGGTTTTTATGGTAATAACAATACCATTACGTGCTTGGACCTATAGTTATTTTTAATACATAATGATTACGCTGATTAGGATGTCGAAATATATTTCAAATATATCTATATATTTACACACAATTAGTTTTGAAATTACATAACATGCGCAGGAAACTTCAGTTATTTCCGATATTGAAGTATGTCTGAGATATACCTGGAAGAGGGGGGTTACGTTTGACACAAGTGGCTTTTTCAGTAATTATAACAGTCTCATATCACATGTAGTTCTTTAAACTAACATTCGAGAAATTAGTGGGATGAATGTTTGAACTCTAAAAAAGTAATAACCTTTTTTTCCAAAATTCCGTTTACTTACTTATTACTTAAATATGAAAAACCGTTACTGTTTTTATTAAAGTAATTATACGTTTTAGTAACTCTACTATTAGTTATTATTATAATGGGTTTATCTATTTGCATGTATTTATACATTTACATGTACATATGAGTGTATGTGACCATCATATTCCAAATTATTTGCTATAAATTTCTGATAAATCTTTTTTAATGATTATATTCCATAATTAAAAAGAACTTAATGTGAAAAATTTCTAACTTCAATTTCACTAAGAAAGGTCAGTGATATCCATTATTTTAGGACTTATAGTAACGTTTGGTCAACATTTTGTTAATTACATTTTATAGAAGGGATATTAAAAAAAATTTAAAACAAGGAAGTTGAATAAACACGTGATATGGTGTATAGCGTATATCTATATAAAATCTCAAACTATGAGTAGATAATTTCACGTAAAGTATCAGGCTAGAAGTAACTTACATTATAAATGTTTGTGAACTATAAAAGTTCTAGTCTCAGCGGTGTAGGTAAATACAACACCTATATTATTATAATATACATAAAACGTACTTATAGTGAATTATTTTCATTCCTATATTTTAACTTATATTAGCAGATTATTGGGTTAAAGTATTTTTGCCCCGGTTCATCAGCGTCAAAAAATTGATTTTGAGCACATTTCTTTTTTTATAAATTAAGTTATTAAAGGCTGTGATTTTATGTTAACTAGTTTTGAATTAACTATGAAAACTAAGAACATTAAAATGACGTATGTGTCATAAAAACTCTAAGAATGTCGGATCAGATGAATAATTTTGTAATTAAACCTTGTTTGCAATTTTGTTTTAGATGTATTCAGATTTGAAAGACTTATAGTCATTTTCTCAATTAAAAAATACAGAAGCTAGAAAGATATATATATCAACACGTGTATATTATAGTATACAGATGTTACTATTTTACAGGCATTAGATTTTCAGTTTGCCGATTAACATTTCCTTACTTAGAAATGTCTGATTTCAAGTTTGTGAGCACTTGTCAATAACTACTATTACTGTGGCTTAGCCAATCTCAATAGTTCTAATGTTAAATTAAAGCTTTTTCACTAGAAGTGTGCAGCTGCTAAAAATAACTGAAAATGTTGTATTTTTAAATCAACTTGTCAAGGATGCAGTACTTGAACTTTGACTATGAAGATGTAATTTGTTTTGTTAGATTAGTGAGTCAAATCTTTATACACTCTTAAAAAATGCATGTTTCACAGGAATATTTATTTTAGTAATTCTTTTTAACAATACTCTAGAATGTACAAAAATAAAAATCCCAAACAAAGTTTAAACTTTCAACGTTTTTGAACAAACTTTTTAATATATAATAAATTCCATTAAATGTTCAGCTAAAATACTTTTCAAAAAACACATTATCACATTAAATGATGAATTTCTTATACTTTTAACTGTTACAGGGCACAAGACTCCGATCCGACTTTTTACTAATTATATATATAGTACATATATATAGTATATATGTAGTTATCACAGGTAACTACAACAAAATGTGGTTTCCCGAAGTTCCCAAAAACTGTATTTTAAATAACTTTTTCAAAGAATTCTCAAACAAGACTGTTAATACAGTCAACCAATACCGTAAACTGAAAATTAACCTCACAAGTAACGAGATCAAATCCATTTATAATCTGAAAAATGATACTAACATTAAAACTCTAAAAGCTGACAACGGTAACACCACTGTCATCATGAATAATTCAAATGAACGACATCCTTTCCGATAAAAAGAAATTCAGAGCCATCCCAAATAACCCAACAAACACACGCGAAAAACAATTAAACAGAACTTTATTACAAATGAAAAAAGATAATTTAATTACTGACTATCTTTATT
>NW_013668909.1:55835-64301 GCF_000517525.1 Limulus polyphemus | reverse complement strand
TATATATATATATATATATATATATATATATATATATATATATATTGGGTATGTCTTCATGATATTAGGCAGTCTTTCAGTTAATATTACAAGTCTTTCACATACAAAAAGTCATTTCTTAGTGAAGTACTTTTAATAAAATAGTTTTGTCCATGAATATACTGAGTATTTGTTTTGAATAGTCCGTGTGCAAAGTAATTTTCATGTTAAAATTTCCTTTGTGTAATTCCTAAAACCTCCTAAATACATTTCAAACGTTTTTTTCACTAAATCCTTATAGTTTTTATTTTCTCTACCCTACTCTCAAAATGGGATCAGTCAATTTGACTGACTTCGTAACCACCAAAATAAATCAAAATAAACCTATATTAATCTTCTTTTCGTTCTAGTAATGCTTCAAATTGTAACATGAAACTACATTTGTTTATCCTAAGTAGCTCCAACTTAGTAACATTATACATCTGTTTATAATTAAATTTTATTGTTTTATTGCCCTTTGACCCGTGGATAGCAACAAAGAAGTCACATGACCGGAACTGTTGTGAAACTTAGAAGAGGTATAATTAAGATGAACAAAACAACCCTACTCTAAACCAACACCCCGGGGTGCCTAAATACCTCTTCTAAGTTAAGTGCTTTACCATAATTGCTAACAAAAATCAGGATTGACTCTCCTTGACAATCGAGGGCAAGAAAAAAAAGATTAGGTAGGTACTTTATTTCTTGTTTTTCATATTTATTCTTTATTTATTATTATAAAAGTAACTAAAATTAAAAGTACAGATCTTTTTAAGTTATTTAAGACTAGAACAGGTAAAATAAGTAATAATAATATAATTAAAACTGTTCACAAAGCATGCACGCGAGCAGCTCGTGGGTAATGTAATTCGATAGCGTAACGTGAGCTGCATGTTCCCCGAGTGATTTACAACTTATAATGCCGTGGATAGCAGTTAGACACTTCAATACTGTATATATATATCCGTGTCAGTGTAAATTACTTGTACCTGATGATGACAAAACTTTGTCGAAACGTTGTACATTTGCTGTTATGTTAAACTTATATTAAAGTTTTTCTTCATTACCCATTCAAGCCGTCTCCAGCCATTATTAGTCTCAAAGTGGGTTCCTCGTCATCAAATATATATAGTACGTCTATCTTTCATACGACAGGCTAAAAAGTAGATCTACTCATATATCTGTTAATACATGAGATATAAATAAGTCTACATAGATTTGTATACCAATGAATATCATGCAGATACATTTTCTTCAACAATCTAAGAAACATGTGTTAAAATAATGTTTAACATCACTTCTATAATTCTGGTTTACAAACAAACTTTTCTTTATTAACAGTCATTCTCTTTGTTTGCGTGTAGCACTTTTACATATTTCCATTTGTACAACTGTGTATACTTACTGCTATTATTTCGCTCTACAATGATTTACATGTGATTAATGTAAATATAAATCTATGTATAAACCACATACGCTGAAGAGAAGATACACCAAACAACTCTCTATTATTCTCCAGTTTGATCGCAATGCACGATATTTTCCGCCCAGTAAAAATACAAGACCTTAGTAACGCTGATTTGTCTAGTAAAATTGATGAGTTTCCTGGAACAAGAAGCACTCTACATTGCACGTACACGTGTTTACACTAGTAAAACACGCAAGAATGGTTCAACTTTCATCCAAAAACACTGTGCAGATCCGCACACGTGACGGTAATATTCATCTTTTCTCGTGCCTAGCACGCGCAACAAAGATCCAAGTTTTCTTGCAGCAAATAACATGTATTACTACCATAAACATAATATGAAATTCTTTTGAAAAGTATACAATATCCCTATACATTCACGTAGATTTGTATATGAAATTACACAATGTATAAACGTGTATGTAATAAAAGACATATACGCAAGATTGCATGTTCAAATGTGTTTGAATTTTCTATGTATTGTTACACACTTTGAGGAACCCTTACATCGTCGCTATAA
Organism: Limulus polyphemus; assembly: GCF_000517525.1. NCBI lineage: Eukaryota > Metazoa > Arthropoda > Merostomata > Xiphosura > Limulidae > Limulus > Limulus polyphemus. The sequence continues at coordinate 62,295 of NW_013668909.1, read as the reverse complement.
ACACCTAAATGTTGTTTTTTGTATCCAGAATAAGCAATACTTGTAGTATTTAAAATTTTCTATTGTAAACATAAGCTGGAAAATCCATACCCTCACCTATGATTAGAAACAAAGTCACACGAATTAGTCACTATTCTGCAGTTCGTAAGTGGAACCGAGTTTTATTTTGTCTAAAGCTGCAATTGTATTATTTCTAAAACTATTTCATTGCATATCGCTCATGAGTTAAAATTATTATATTTATAATTTTTCATCAACAAATAATATTTCCTCCACGATATTGACATCATCTTGACCAGTAGGTTACATTTACCTTGCGTAAAAGATGTCTGTTGCTTTGGTAAATACCTAATGTAATAAAGACAATTTTAAAAACCTGAATAACTCACAGTACAATTGTGTATAGAGTAAAGCAGAACGAAGTAATCCTGGAAAACATGTATTTTTCCATGTAGTATTTAGCTACTCATGCTCTAATGCCTAAATATATTTTACTCAGGTGAAACTGGTGAAAATTTGGACCTTGCTGTTGACCATCAATTTTGACGGATTCCATCCTTTCTCGTGAACATTGTATAAAGACAAACCAATGAACAAGAAGACAGAGACTTATTACCCATAAAAACATTGAATTTCACAGTCACGCAAAGTTTTTATATATTTTTGAAACGATAGCTAGCTTCTCTATCAGTCAATATGGGCAACATACATACTAAGCAGAAAATAGTTACTAATTTTTCACGTTCAATTGTTATGTGTTTTCAGATCATTAACACTTAATGTTTTATTATATACGTATTTTTTTCCTCAATATAACGGCCTTTTCTTATTTTGTTCTTCTTGCTTCTTCTGTGTGCATATATTGCTTTGATTTTACCTTCTATTTGCATCTTAGGTCTGTTTCGTGTGACTGAACAAACATGCGATACACAAGAGTAGTGTGTATAATGCCACTGCAGACAAGTCACATCCTTCGAGATGTTTCATTCCACTTCAGCGAAATATGGTTATACATGCTGCACATAATGTTAACAAATAATTCTTAATTGCATTGCAGGTGACGTTAGCTTCGCTGCTGCTCTCAGCTACCTTAACGAAAACAACAACAAAAAACTTTAAGTATCACACTCTTGTCTGCATCAAACGCTGTTAACATTTTTCATTAAGGTAACATCTATAAAAGTTGCAATAAAGTCAAGTAGTATTAACTCAAACCTGGAACGAGAATATTGCACTAAGATGTTCTTTAGATTGTGATTAAAACAGTTTATAATGCAACTAAAGTTTCCATTTTCCTGTCTGACTCAAAGAGCCTGACAATTTACTGCTTTCGTGCTCCTGAAGAAATGGTTTTCTATTGTATTTGAATTATACAATTAGTTGTTTGTCTAAAGTTTTTAAAATAAGATTCTACAGTTTAATAGCAATGTTTTCTATTTACTACAAATATATTTGTTTGTCAATGTAGTTTGTTTGTTTTATTTTTTTATAGGAAGGACTTAAATAGAACTTGGTTTATCTGATTGCTTCTAGATCAATAAATTGTTCAACAGTGATTGATTGACAGTTTAAAATAAGATCACAGGTTATTTGTATGTTGTGTTTATTGAGGCTTTCATGTATGGCTAAAAACATATTCAGCGTGGATAATATAGAAATACAAGGTGAAAAATGAAATATGGTTACACGTGATTTCCAAATCAGCTGCTTAGTTTTCAAAAATCGCCTTCCAGATTTTACATTCTAGCGAGTTATATAAATCATAACATTTTAATTTTGTTGAATCAAAGCAGTTTCCGTTACAAATACTCTAGTATCCAATATCAACATAATATAACACCTTTGTATTCTCATCCACAGAGCCTCATACCAGTCAGGCTCCAAGGTTTGTCCACTTTCATAAAAATATTCAAACAAGAGAGGAATCAACTGTCCATCTACCTTGCCTGGCCCAAGGCTATCCTACACCTCGTTATGCATGGTACTTTTCGAACAATGGTCGAATGACTGTTGTTGACAGTGATAAACGCATTGTCCAAGTTGATGGAACACTGATTATTCGACGAGTGACCATTCGAGATGCTGGTACCTATTTTTGTATGGTTAGTAATGACGTTGGTCAAGAAAGAGGCGAAGTTAAACTGGATGTTATAGGTATGTTGAAGATAAACACAATACTGTATAGATTCATAACAAATAACATATATATTGATTAAATAATATTAAATTTTGAAATACCTTTTAAAGTTGTTAATTAATTATACGTAGTTTTAAAATTTATTTTTAATATCATCCGACACAAAATATGTAAATATAACTATAAAGCTTTCAGATTTTGTCTTTCTAGATGAATTATAGCATATTTTAATATCCACGAACAACAAAATTAAAACATGAACAAATTTCATTAGAACATGTAGCAGCTTAGCTGCTCTGTATTCTAAGTTGAGTATTGGCAGCTTCTTTGGACGTGTGTTCTTTTTTTTTCAAACAATTATACTACTATTGTTAAAATGTTTGTATACTTTCTCAGACTCTGATATGTTTCTTTATAATCTTAGTGCCTTTATCTTCGGTTTAACAAACATTCATAATTTCAAAAACATCATTTGTTTGCAAACAATGAAATATTAAACGAATACCATGTTAAAAGGTAGAAGGGATAGGACTGATGTAGTGTAGGTCATAGAAAAACATAATTATTAATAAAGATGTTAAAAGGTAGAAGGGATAGGACTGATGTAGTGTAGGTCATAGAAAAACATAATTATTAATAAAGATGTTAAAAGGTAGAAGGGATAGGACTGATGTAGTGTAGGTCATAGAAAAACATAATTATTAATAAATTCATGATTATATGTATATCTATGATTTTCATTTGATAAATATTTGAAACAAAACACAAGACCTTAATTCTATTACGTTGAAAATTGGAAAAGTAAAAAACACATTACCCTTACTGGAATTACTTCTTTGTGACTGTACGCCTTAGCTCACTTTCTATATTGATTTATTTTTTTCTTGTTTATCTATATATTTTCTCTCGGTGTTAATTAATAATCATTGGAAATAGATTTCCTACACTCTTCATCAGTACTAACTTATAGTGCACAGGTGTATGAAATCGTTTTCTGTTATTTATTTTATACCCTCGTTTCTTATATAATTGACTATGTAGACAGGGTAGCACCAGTGATTGAAGATGATGCTATTCCTAATTAATGAATACTGGGTGTAGGCTGAAGCCCTCTCCTTGCCTTATTTCTATAGTTCCAATTGCTTAATCTCGTTGTTTTATCATATGATTATACACACACACATACATATATATAAATACATACATGCATCTAAAAACAGAATCTCTTTGCGTTGAATATATTTTAATATGATTAAATAATTATGGAAACAGTGAAAAAGAATGTGTAAAAACTGTAAATATTAAGGGATTCTCCCCACCTCTATTGTGTGAAGATTAACTAAACCAAATCGCGGCCCTTAGCTCAATGACAGTCAAATCCAACTATTCGTTCTAAGAAGAGTAGCCCAGGAGTTGGTGGTTGATGCTATTGACTAGTTGCCTATCCTCTAGTCTGTCACTTCAAAATTAAGGACGGCTAGCGCAGACAGCCCTGCGCGAAATCCATTAATTAAACAAAAGTTGTCCGGCATACCAAAACATGTATTTAATAAATTATCATTCTTAATTCTCTAGTGGAACTCAAAGTAGCTGTCCACCCTATGTATCAAGAAGTCAATTCAGGAAATCCAGCTGTGATAAACTGCTCTGTACAAGGATACCCGATACACTCGGTAAGCTGGTGGAAAGACAAGCGCCCTCTAAAAGCTGATGGAAGAATTATGTTTCCGAGTCCAGAGAGCTTATATATCCATCCGTCAAGACGGGAAGACGGTGGTATGTACCAGTGTTATGTAAAAAACGACGAAGAGTCAGTTCAAGGGGCCGCAAGACTTATCATTTCAGGTGGGTACATAAGATGTAATGACTTTTCTTCGTACTGTTTCATTATTTAAAGTGTGGGGTTTTGTCCTATGATTATAAATTAGATGACGCATACAAAATATTTCAAGTAAAGAGTTTCTTTCATGAGCTTAGACTGTTCATTGCATCTACAGGATACGTGTTATTATGAACTAGCATAAAAGCCCGTCAAAAATGACTGGAAACCAAAAACTACCAAACTTGAACCATCCAATATGCCTTTGCAACTCTGCTGCCAGTAAGCAGACATAAGAAAAATAAAGAACCCTCTAGCTTCGGGAAACCAAAGCCTATCATGAGCAATATCTATCTTTACCCAAAGAGTGTAAACATGCTACATATTGGTGCCTTTGGTTAAAAGATTAAAACATTCGATGACCATTTGATTGCATACACACCGTTCTTCTTCTGAGGATCGTCCTCTTCCCTACAGATAATTGGTACATTCAGTCTGTTTTAACAAAGGCTTTTTCGTAATAATTCCCAAGCATAGATTTGCGCTAATGTTTGACTTATTTTTCACAGGAGTCGTTCTGGCTTTCTTATTCGATCTACCTAGCTTGACGTCATTATGATGTGGTGTCACACACATAATGCCATGCATGATCTGATCCTGGGATCTCTCTCCTTGACAGGCTTTTATATAGCAGAAAAAGTTCCAAATTTAGAAGCTGTTTTACGCCTAAGTTAGCGATTAATTCAATCAAAATGGAAAATCAAAAGAGGAAGTATTGTAGGAAAAAAAGTGGAATTGGAATTGTGTAACTCACGAAATTTGACCGACTGACTGACCGACCGACACTTGGCTTTTATATATATTGATTATCAGCTGAAACCAAGGAACTTCTTCAGGTTTATTTTATATATACATATTACTTTGTGAAAAAAGACTAAGTAATTTCATTAGTGTGAAGCTTATTTTGTTATTAATCATCACCAAAATTCCTATAGAATTATTTGTCAGTGGTGGAAATATGTAACACATATATATATACATATATTATTCTCTGCTAGTTCCTGTATCTAATCAGAAACTACTTTTGAACTCGAGAATAGAAGCTACATGACTTATAAAGACTAGTTAACACAATTTTGACAAAATGAAATTAGTAAACTCAGCCGTGTGTGTTAGAAAGGTTATTCCAACTAAGAAACACGAAAAATGTAAAACAAAATTGAACTGAAACTAGTTGTAATCAGCATATTTTTCTGTTATTTTCAAACTGATACTGTTATAACACGTACCACACTTATACCTATAAATAGCATTTTTAACATATTTTACTGCTTATTTGGCTAGTTTTCATGAACAAGTTGCTCTTTTATTCAGACTTTTAGGGATGTCAGTTAGTAGCAGTTTTACACTTTTACTTAGATAAGTATGTTATTAAAACTATTATTCTTACAAAACAGTTTGACAGCAATTCATGCACTGTCCCTAACTATACACAAAATAAGTTGTATATTGTATCTCTTATATAGATAGCGTGTCATATTCCAGCTGGTCTAATGAGTCCTGATGTTGAGTTCAGACCTCCTCGGCATTGGCTATAGCAGACTTAATGTGGTTGACATATTATTACATTATCCTTTACTTCTACTCATAATTTGATATGTTGAATGAAATTTATGTTCTTTGCCAAAAAAAAGGTCATCAGGTTTTCGTAAGAATAATCCAAGTTTGATGTTAAGCACAAATATACACAATGGGTTACCTGTGCTATGCCTATCTCGTATACTGAAACCCGGTTTTTAGTGTTATAACTTTTCACACCGCTGAGCCACTGAGATGAAAAACTTATAAGCAATTATGACTTAAATCCTCATACTTAATGTACCTTAGAGGTATTTCAGCCCTCTGCTACAAATTTTCTTCTGAAGTATTACTTATGTTAAAAAGTGAGCCTAATGAATTTAAGGCAGTTACCAAAATGATTTCTCTGTTAGGTTATATGTTATTGTCATCAAACAATCGTTTACAGAAGCCATTCACTTATCTCTGCATTCCGCAAACGTAATATTCTAATATGATAAAAGAAATCTGATCTTTTTACACTGAAGCATCACATTTACATGTAAGAATATTTTTCTAATATCTGTCTTGCTTTCATTACTTGCTTCTACCGAAGTCTTACTACAACTTATTTATTGTAAAACAGTATTACCAAGTTACGTTTTAAAGGTAGTTAACACAAGTCAAGTAAATATGTAAAAATTGCATCTCATCTTATCGAATTACTAAATTTTTAAATAGTAATGGGTCGACGAGAATCCTAAATACAATAGAATAAACTAAACGATACATTACTTTTGTCCTTAAAGCAACATGAAATCAAGAGTGCTTTACTACAAACAAACAAACTAATATGTACTAGAAAATATAAATTCATAATAAAAACAAAATATTAACGTATTTAATTATGGCAAATATAAATATCAAAATCCATTTAAGAAACTTAA
>NW_013668909.1:50708-54835 GCF_000517525.1 Limulus polyphemus | reverse complement strand
TCCATTTAAGAAACTTAAATAACATTCACTTGAATAAATTGAAAATATCTGTTTGTTTGTTTGTAATTAAGCACAAAGCTACACAATGGGCTATCTGTGCTCTGCCCACCACGGGTATCGAAACCCGGATTTTAGTGTTGTAACTCCGCAGACATACCGCTGTACCACTGGGAGGCAAATTGAAAATGATTTAATAGGAAACCCTATTAATCAATAAGTTTGGTAAGAAGAAGTAATCATTTGTTTGAATTAAGCACAAAGCTACACAATGGGCTATCTGTGCTCTGCCCACCATGGGTATCGAAACCCGGTTTCTAGTGTTGTAAGTCTCCAGACATACCGCTTTGCCACTGAGGGGGGGGCAATACATATTAGGCCTGTTTTAAATAGTTATCAACTTCTGCTGTTTATTTTATTTTCTTAATTGAGGGTTGTTTTAGTTTTTACTTTACAAAACTTGAATACTCTGTAAGGTGAAGCTTCTGAAATCTTAAACTCATCCACAGAAAATACATATTCATCATTTAAAAACACTGTTGTGTTTCAAAAGAGTTCGCGTGCTTCATCAGTAACATGTCTGCTGAATCTCTTTATTTGTCCTAAGTTCTTAAAAAATCGCTATAGAACATTGTTCAAGTGCACTTGGTTCTGTGTATAAAAGCGCATTGTACATTAGAGTTCAATTCCTTTTGTCGTTATTTGTAGTTGTTTAAAACTGACTATTACTAGATAAGGTGATTCGTTGTAGACGGAGATCATTCGTCAAGTCCTACAGAGAATTGAGAAGTTCAGTAATGATGTATAAATATTAAAGTTGGTTGAAATGACTTCACCGGAACGAACCCACCCCGTGTTTCTAATAACCTTTCAAGCTGTCTCCATCTACCATGACTAATAACCAAACATGTGTCTGACAGGCTACAGTGTTTCTATCCTATCTATCCATCAGATAATAGTTTCATGTATAATTCTGTAGTTAGTAAATACTAATCACAATTGTGGATAAATTATAAAAAATAATAAGTGCTTCGAATTCAAATGAACATCGTTAGACTTCTGAGACAGTAAAATGGAATGATATTATGAGGCGTGAGGTCCATTTTATAGATTATTTTATTTTCATTCAGATGGGAGGGTTTATATTAAAAGGCACTCAAGTTGTTTTTCTAAGTACTTTGATTGTGTAGGTTTTTATTTATTTTATCAAACTACGCTATTTGTTTTTTATGTCATGTTAGTATATGTATCATTAACTTGCGTTATGAAAGTTATTATGATATCTAAATATCTAGCTATTTCAACATTAACACTCGACCTGTGTATACATCTGTTTGTCTCTTTTGTTAACCATGTTTTTCTTCGTTCCTACATATATAGTTTATAGTTTATATATAGTTTATGTTTCTTATTGTTCAAAACTATATGAACTTTCACTTTAGCATGCCCTACTGCTTTATACGTGCTAAGAAAGACTGTGGTCACTTTGAAGATCATGTATTACGTTTAATCTAGTTTTTCATCTGTAATTGATTGTTTGTACAAAAATGCAGTCAAACAGTTAGGTTAAAGTTTCGGTATTTTCCATTAAGTAATAGGTGTAAGTACAGTGATTTTGATATAACCTTCAATGAAACATATAAAGTTATTTTTCTACTTCACATTACGCTACACATCATAACAAATACTATTTGTTACCTAGTATGCAGACAGTAAAACAAAAACAAAAGAGGAATTTGATTTTTTTAGCTCAACCCCCTACGTTGACGTCACATTTCTACAGTATGGTTGTTGATCCTGGATCACAAGTTTCTTTGAGTTGCACAGCAGTAGGAAACCCCTTACCCCAGGTAACATGGTCTACTTATCTCGAGCCTATTCAGGATAGTAACAAAATTCGGATTGGAGATTACGTTAGCAGAGACGGAGCTGTTATCAGCTTTGTTAACTTTACTGGAATTGAAATTATTGATGGCGGTGTTTACCAGTGTACAGCAGCGAATAATAATGGTATTGCAACTCATCAAGCACAAGTCAGTGTTGTTGGCCCGCCTGTGATTCGTCAAATGAAGAATAAAACTGTGGTGGGAGGAAACAATGTAATGATCAACTGTCCTGTTGGAGGCTACCCTATCAAACAAATCACATGGGAAAAAGGTAGGTTTACCTGTGTTTACAATATTAATTAACCAGAATATTTGTATTTTACTTTAAAAATCAATCACTAAATATCAGTATCAATCACCACAAAGAAAACACACGCAGAATAGGTTAGTTTATGTCATACAAAAAAACATTATGTGAAACCGTAAACTGTTACCAGTAAATTCTGAAGGACATTTCGATAACAAGAATTAAAGGAAAAAAAGAGCTATAATGTGAAAGATATAGTAACAAAAGCATTAAACTTGATGGTAAATGTAAGGAGAAATATTATAATATAAGTAGGTATGAAGTTTTATAGTTTAGAATATTATAACATAAGTAGGTATGAGGTTTTATAGTAAGGAGAAATATTATAATATAAGTAGGTATGGAGTTTTATAACAAGGAGAAATATTATAATATAAGTAGGTGTGGAATTCTATAGTAAGGAGAAATATTATATTATTAGTAGGTATGGAGTTTTATAGTAAGGAGAAATATTAAAATATAAGTAGGTATGGTGTTTTATAGTCAGGAGAAATATTATAGTATAACTAGGTAGGGAGTTTTACAGCAAGGAGAAATATTATAATATAACTAGGTATGTAATTGTATGGTAAGGAGAAATATTATAATATAAGTAGGTATGGAGTTTTATAGTAAGGAGAAATATTATAATATAAGTAGGTATGGAATTCTATAGTAAGGAGAAATATTATAATATAAGTAGGTGTGGAGTTTGATAGTAAGGAGAAATATTATAATATAAGTAGGTATGGAGTTTTATAGTTTAGAATATTATCAACTTACGTTTCAACTTGTTATTACTATTATTATGTGTAAAGTGCGAAAACATTTTGGTCTAGGTTTTCTTTTTTAATTTGATAAACTTACAATTCATTTCCAAATGTTTGTGTAAGTTTATAAAAATCGCATCTGCGCATAACCGTCCTTAATTTTTATATGATCGACTGGAGGTAAGGTATTTAAGATGTATATATACAATCCGCATTCATACTTTGCTAAAATGTTGTGAACTAATTTCCGCTTCTACTTTGAAGTGAACACTTCCAGTTCATATAAAAATGGTGCATGTCACATTTTTTACACTATCAGAAAGTTATTACCACAATGATGGAAGTGAGTTTAGTCCTAGTATATCTTGGCATTGTAACCGCTCAGTCTTATGAATCTTTTTTCCTTACCAAAATTATAAAAATTTAAAATACACCAATTTCGTAACTGTTTTGTTTTTATATTTGAAAATAGTATGACATTTAACAAATTTTAATTAATAGTGAAAACATGAGTTTATTGCAAAATATCTCAAATTTCAAATTATATTTTAATTTCTTGATCACTTAGTCGTTCCATACCCTAAAGGAAACTTTAAATATCATGCCAATTCTCTTCTGTTTCGGTCTTTTTAGAGATTACTTCTTGTTTTTCATCACTTCTCAAACATTAAATTTATATATTATTTTGTATGCACGATACTATAGTCTAAGGAAAATGCGTTTTTACGAACAAAATGATCCTGCGTAACATTTCAGACGAAATGATATGCAATAGTATTGTAACTAGTAACAGAAATGAACTTTAAGGGATCAGATTTCAGTAGTATTTTAACTAGTAATAGAAATGAACTTTAAGGGATCAGATTTAAGTAGTATTGTAACTAGTAATAGAAATGAACTTTAAGGGATCAGATTTAAGTAGTTTTGTAACTAGTGATAGAAATGAACTTTAAGAGATCAGTTTTAAATAGTATTGTAACTAGTAATAGAAATGAACTTTAAGGGATCAGATTTAAGTAGTTTTGTAACTAGTGATAGAAATGAACTTTAAGAGATCAGTTTTAAGTAGTATTGTAACTAGTAATAGAAATGAACTTTAAGGGATCAGATTTAAGTAGTTTTGTAACTAGTGATAGAAATGAACTTTAAGAGATCAGTTTTAAATAGTATTGTGACTAGTAATAGAAA
>NW_013668909.1:32105-49708 GCF_000517525.1 Limulus polyphemus | reverse complement strand
AGTAGTATTGTGACTAGTAATAGAAATGAACTTTAAGAGATCAGTTTTAAATAGTATTGTGACTAGTAATAGAAATGAACTTTAAGAGATCAGATTTAAATAGTTTTGTAACTAGTGATAGAAATGAACTTTAAGGGATTAGTTTTAAATAGTATTGTGACTAGTAATACAGATGAACTTTAAGAGATCAGTTTGAAATAGTATTGTAACTAATAATACAAATGAACTTTAAGGGACCAGTTTTAAGGCACTGACTGAAGTTGAAATGTTTAAGTTATTTACTTGTACTTGTTGCACTAGGACTGGGCGTGGCCTAATGGGTGGCATGTCGGGCTGCAGTTTGAATAGTCTGAGATTCGAGACTTAATATCGCTGAACATGTTCCGCATTTCCATGTGTGGGAACTTTATAAAAATGACAGTCGTTTCCAATATTCAGTTTAAAGAGCCGTAGAAAGCCCTGGAAGAGCAAGGTGCTGTTGGTTGTTGGCTAATAGTTACAAATTATGGACGGCTGTACCTAAATCTTAGAAATATCTGACCTGCTAGTTTGGCCAACGTGCTAAAAAAAAATACCATTCAATTTGAAAAGTTAAATTCTTGTTACACTAGCATCATTTACTTGTTTTTTACATCAATACAAAACATTTCTAGTAAAAACGTCATAAAGTTAGCGTACCTTGAACTTTATCATTTCGCGACTAGTCTTTGCTTTTGCTGTTACCATATTCCTGCACATATTAAAAAAGAGAACAAACATCATAAACACATTCCTTCAAACATAATTTAAAACATATTTACCAAAAAATGTCAGCATTTTAGTTTTACGAGTGGCAAAAATAGATCAATTTAAATACTATGCTAGAAAAACAATTTATTTTGTATATGCACATCCTTACTGACATTGTATATAAACATAGATCAAATTATCTTCTTATCTACCATATTTTGGAAACACTCGAAGGTTTGGCCAATATATACACATGTTGGACAAAGATGTAAGAAAGATACCCGCCAAGTAATTCCAAAACTCTACAGTGTAGTTATACAATTTCATGTTTATTGCGATGATATTCTTTTTTACTTTCAAGCCTTAAGGTTCGGTATGTTTAGAAAGTAGTTTACCTAGTTTCTGTTGTATTGTAGCAATCGATATTTGTAGCTCTCAAACCACATCTAGAACACAGATAGAGCTCTGCATATTTACATAAACTTGCTACTTAAGACAGAACAGAAACCCGAAAAGAAAACACGTATATTTATATACAGAAGTTTACTCAGAAGATCTGTTTTCAGATGCGATATCCATTTTGAAGCATGCAGAGTAGAAATAACGTTTTCATGAAATAGTCTACCCTGTGAGTTATGACACTATGTTAATATTGCATAAGAAGTCTTAATGTATGTTGGATTTCAAATCAATAAAGGTCCTGCTCATATCATTCAACATTCAGAACTATAGAGTTTAGGACGTATATAATCGTTAAGAAAGGTTCCTGGTTGCACTGTCAGTGCCACATGTATGTATTTAATCGGATTGAAACTGATTTTTTAGAGTCTAAACTTCGAAAACATATATATGTATATCCGGTATTGATTTATATCAACGATATGTTCTACCAAAGTTTTTGAAGAAATCTTTATAGAAAAATATGTAAAGGTGAATAATAAATACATACAATTCAGTTATTCGACAATGGTGCGTCTTGTAGCTCTATATATGAAGGGACATTTGAGGTACTTGTTCTCATTTCCTATTCATAAATTTTTTGAACAGTAACTGAAACAGGTAAACTTTGTTCCATTGAAATAACCAGATTGTATAGAATCTATTCAACGTTTGTTCTCAAAATAATGGTTTTGACAGAGCAAAAAAAAGAAAAGTATTGAACATCGGGATCTTAGCACGTGAGGCTACTAATTGTAAATAATACCATAATGAATTTAAAACTTTCATAATACAGAGTTTGTAACTTTACACGTTTGTAGGAAAGTCTTCCAAAACGTGTTACTGTTGAGGTTATTTTTTGGTTCACAACATAGTTTTTATATTTATTTTATATATTGAGTTATCTATGGTATTCTTATGAAGTATATTTTTTTATAAGATCTTGTTCAAACGTAATGAGCATTGTTTTAATACATATTAAATTATTTTTTTAAACTCTTGTAAAGAGAAAAAGAATGATGTCTGTCGACATTTTGTGGCCGTCTGGATTTTCATTCTTGCATTTAAAACTTCGAGAAATAAGCCATTGTTCTATTAACAAAGCTGATATGAATATCCACCTGTATAACTGCTATCATCCAGATACCAGGGAACTGCCACTAGGAAGGAGACACCGCTTGTTTCCTAACGGCACGCTGACGATCAGCAACATCGGACGGCTTGAAGATCAGGGGAAGTACTTATGTAAAGCTGAAGGAGAAGACGGAGGAACAGCGGAACAAGAACTTTATTTGAAAGTTTTGGGTGTGTAATGTTAATTAGACATGTTATTTGAGGCTCGATAAAAACTGTTAAATATTTGACAAACATTTCTTCATCTCATAACTTAGCTGGTTTTGGTCTAACTAACACTGGTACTTTTTATCATTTAGGTTTTTATAAAGGTTCATAATCTTATTTGACCATTGGTTGATCAAAACACCGATTATTCTCGGTTATAAATTAATATTTTCTTCGATCATAGTGGCTATTGTTACTTAAAATATAAAACTATTCATATTTAATACCTTTTATTAACAAGTCAATAATACTGTATATCACTGTACACAAAGTGTTAATATTTTTTTTTCTTTTTTTACACTTGAATTAAATGAAAGTTGTTTTATTATGTACCAAAACTCGGTTTATGTGTGTATGTGAATCAGAGTGTTTGTCATTGCTACAACTGCAATTATTTCATAAAATATTATCAGTCTTATATGAAATAAAATTCCAACTATTGGTAACTAACCTTACTGATAATGATAATAACGGGTTTATATTTCATTTGATAAAAAAGCAGCGACAATTAAAATTTAATCTGTCTGATGAGTCGAACATTGGTTCTTGATAGAACAAGTAAAAGATGAAAAAAATACGTCAACAATAAACAGATAACTAGAGAAAAACATTTGACAAAACTGCTTGAAAACTAAATAATAGATTTTGAAGATGAACAAAAATGAACGAGAAACTAAGAGAAGAAGTAGTATCGAATAATTCCAATCATTAAAAGAAAGATGTTTCTCTATTACTCTTTTCTTTTCCTCTCCTATGATGTGGTTCTTAAGAATGGAAGGTGATCGATATAAATAACAAATGTAATTAATAGTTACTATTAACTTGTAAACAATGTTTCAAAATTTAATTCAAAAGAAGTATTAATTTTTGTATTTCATTTTTACTGTTTTTAATCTTTGTTTCCCAGTGCCACCTATAATAACACCATTTTCCTTCCCTGATACGCCACGAGAGGGAATTCGAGCCAGTGTGACGTGCATCGTTCAAGAAGGTGATCCGCCGATTGAACTCACTTGGTTAAAGGATGGAGCAGCTCTTGAGTCTGACGGGAACCTTTCGGTGGAACACACGAATATGTTTATGTCTTCTTTAGTCTTCGAAAAGCTGACACCAGAACACAGCGCTAATTACACATGCGTAGCATCAAACGTAGCAACATCTGTGAATTACTCTGCTTCCTTGGTCGTGAATTGTATGTTGCAATTTAGCAAATGATTCATCTTTCCCATTATACCAAATTATAGAATGAATACTTTCCAGTTGCATTGAGAAAATCAATTCCTGCAGAATAAAACCGTACATAATACAATTCTCTGAACGCACTTGTACCGTAAAAATTAATCTTAAAAATACTAAATAAAATAAACAAATAATTTTTCTCTTCATTTAAATTTTATTTCAATCATCCATCTGTTAACTAATAAAGAAAGCAACAATGTGCTAATGGTTATATTTTTGTCATTTGTAAAATTCGAGTATTTTATATATATATTGTTCATATTTAGTTTAGTATTTCTACACAGTATAATAAAAGAATAATTTTGTACAGCGCCCCCTCGTTGGAAAATTGAACCAAAAGACACATCTGTTGTCATCGGAAGTTCAGTTATGTTACATTGCCAGGCCGAAGGAAAACCGGAACCTCGTGTAACATGGAAAAAATCAACAGGTTAGTACCAGACAAGGAAAATACTGTTTGGATATTATTTACCTGAACTTTGAGAAACTACTTTAATTATGTTTTATGGTTATCTTCTAAGAAGAAAAAATCAAATCATAGTGTGAAAAAGGCAGACTTTCCTTCACCAGTTGCTCCTGATGAGGTGAGGTCCCTTTTTCAACTGTTGCATATTCTAATTTATCCAGGAGGAGTCTCCAATTTATTACGTAACATATTATAATTTCGACTGGCCTGAAATTGGGTTAAATGATAACTTAGATTTAGAAATTAAATAAATGTCGATATGTATCCAATTTATGATACATGCCAACAAGATTCATACAAACAATATTTAATCCTCTATCTGGTCTGGAACTTCTTTAATATCTTATCGAGAGTTCTCGAAGAGCGAATTAATTTTGAATAGATGTAGATACAATTCACTTGACAAGGAACTAGCTAGCTCTGTGTTCTTCGGTCTTCGCCGACCACACGCCGAGTTGTCCACCAATGAAATTATATAATGTATTCGTAAAAATGCTAATGTCCGATGTGAATCCACTGAAGTTAAATGGTTTGTAATATTCGAAATTTATAAACATTTCTGGTCAAATATCAGAAGTTTCTGACTAATGTGTGTTGTAACAATCACAGTTATAACTTCCGAAGTTCATTATAGCACACCAATTATAGTAAACCAATAATATATTTTCTGTCTTTTGGCGCGGCACGTTGGTGAGAAGAGTTTCTCGAAATTTCAGTTTATGCAACAATATAAATGATACACCAATGTTTACATTCTTGATTTCTACACTCGAGAATTTTCTACAGTTTTAGTAAATAGGCGATAATTTCGCAATACAGATTTAACAGTACAAGTTATGTACATTTCTAAATATAGAGTTAACTTACACAAATATCGATATTATAATAAATATATGATAGTAACTCCGTCACACATCTTACTCGAGTTTTGTAAATTATCAATTTCTTGCGATTCTAAATGCTAAATTCTAAATGTAGGAGAGATTTTGTGCAGAGATGTGACCATGAGAAGTTAAAGCAAAAGTGTCTAAACCGAAAAGACGAATATGGTTGTAGATCTGTAACGGTTAGGGGATATTTTTCTAAAACACCCGTAACATCTATGTAGTTATATAGGTAAGACTCTTAAATAGCGATTATTTAGTTTGTTTTGTTCCAAAACGAACGTTTTATGGTTAATATTGAGTTTAAATATAGCATGTAAGCAAAACAGAAGTTTTCTTTTGAAACCTCTCTGGATAACAAACTTGAGTGTCGATGCCTTGGACTCAGAATTATGACTGTTGGTGTGTGTATGTATTTATTGCTAATCTGTATTATTTGGTTCAAGCAGCAATGATTATACAATTTTATACTAATATTAACAAAATATATTTTATAAATTTATATTTGTGTTTCATATTTCTTCGACATTTTTCTTAAACTAGGTCAGCTGTCAGCCCAATATAATACTATTATTAGCGGCGCCAGAATCCAGACTTTAGTCAACGGTTCTTTAGCCATTCATCAAGTAGCGAAGGAGGATCAAAGCAAATACGTGTGTGAGGCCAGCAATGGTGTAGGTTCTTCAATAAGCACCATTCTTGAAATTAAAGTTCACGGTAAGTTTGTCTCCTGTATTACCAACCAGTATTATATAGAAGGTACGTTGATGATACTTTTCTATTCTTTCACAACATTGATCACATCAGGAAGTTTCTAGAATACCTAAACTCACAACATTCATGTATAAACTTTACGTGTGATATGGAAGGAAACAATAACTTAGAGATTTTAGACGTTCAAATAAACAAAATATACAGTCTTATTGCCACATCTACTTACCGTAAGAAATCATTTACTGGCTTATACACTCGTTTCAACAGTTTCCCACTAGACTCCTTCAGACATAACGTTGTTCTCTGTCTTCACTCAGAAATTTCTAAAATTCATAACATATTACAAAGTAATTTCTTACACTCTATCACACGAAAAATTTTAACAAATAAACTAGAACCTACCAAAAAGTTACACACCGTCTCAAAAGGCTCAGTAGTTCTTATCAGTCTTTTCATTGGCAAACAGTTTTAAACTCAAATATCAAAATAAAAAAATAATCAAACATATAACGCACAAATTAAGCTATGTTTAGTATTTACATCAACATTTATAATTGAGAATATGTTTAAAACCAAAGACGCTCTACCCATTCTTATGCGCTCGTGAGTTGTATATAAATAGACTTGTGGTAGCTGTTACGCTACCTTTATTGGTAAAATTACACGTCACCTACAAATATGTGCACACGAACACATGGGAATTTCAGCAAGAAGCGGATATAAGCTAACTAATCCACCCAAGTCTTGTATCTGATTCTACAGTGAGAATAGCAACCAACTAATACTTCTAAAAAACGTTAAAATTCTCGACTTCGGAACCACAGATCACGAACTCTTTATTAAAGAAAGCCTCTCCATTTTCAATGATCACCCAACATTAGATAATAACATCAACTCCTCCCTGTTGTCATTAATGTAATCAATTCCGGATTCTCGGTGTTTTTATTTGATATTTATTATTATTTTAAAGATACAGTGTTTATACTTATATTTAAGCCTTTCTCTATGATAGTTTCCCTTAACAATGTTATTTATTAACATGTATATGCCGCACATATTATCGTACATTTCATTTTATTGTTACCGTTTAAATCTGTTCTTTCTAAACATCCGATTGAACACAAAAGCCCCCCAGTGGCACAGCGATACGGCGCTAGAAACCGGGTTTCGATATCCGTGGTGGGCAAAGCACAAATAGCCCATTGTGTAGCTTTGTGATTAATTACAAACGAAAACTCACTCAATGCTATTGTTTTTTTTTGTTTTTTTTTTGTAGTTCGAATGTTATGAACTAACTTTTTTGATACATTAACGCTAATGATGGAACTTAAGACAATTCCGAAACGTCCGTATTAAAGATGTTTTTTGGTATTACCGTATTTTTAATTTTTATGATACAAATCTGGTTTCAATACCTTCGGTGGGCACTGTATAGATAGCGCATTTGTGTAGCTTTGTTTGGTTATTTATTTTTCCTTGCAGCACCACCTAGCTTTCAAGTGAAGTTTTCATCACTCGCGGTGAAAGAAGGAAGTGACGTTAGCCTTACTTGTGACTCTCATGGTGATAGACCAGTAGTATTTGCATGGTTTAAAAATCACCAACAAATCCAAATAGAACGTCAACAAAGGTAGATTATCATCCCGAAACGTTTACTGCATTTTCAAGAAAATCATAATTTTATTTTAACCATGAAAGCAAGATAATTATATTACATAATTTTAGAGCAATCTTAAAACGTTTATAAGTTAAAAGCATCATAAATGTATTCCATATCTTAAGTATTAATGCTACAATTTTCACTTTTAGCCCGATGTGGTATATAATAACAAAATGTAAGTTTAAATGTTCAGAGTTTAAGACTGGAAAG
The DNA here is from genome assembly GCF_000517525.1 of Limulus polyphemus. Lineage (NCBI taxonomy): Eukaryota > Metazoa > Arthropoda > Merostomata > Xiphosura > Limulidae > Limulus > Limulus polyphemus. Next base: position 42,027 of record NW_013668909.1, on the reverse strand, counting down.
TTAAAAATCACCATTTTTTATTAACTAATATTAATATCAACTTTGACATTGGTTTATCACAAAAATGATAATAACGTAAGAAATGGTATCGAAAATATATAGAGTTAATTATTATTTTATCAAAAATTAAAGTTGAATTATCTTGTAATTTTTGTAACATAGATTAAAACAAACTAGTAGCTACTCTACGATTTTAATCTAAAGTATTTTCTTTAAATGAATGATCTAATATAAAAACATTTATAGCAAGAAATATCGAGCTCTATAAAACAAGTTAATAATTTTCTATATTAGATATGTACTTGACACTACATCTATTGGGGAAGTTACGAAATCCGAGCTCACGATCTTCTCAGCTAATAGGGCTGACTCTGGAAACTACAGGTGTCAAGCCAAAAACATCTGGGGCAGTGATGACCGAAGTCTTCAGCTACAAGTCCTCGGTAATTCCATCTGAATTAACACTTGGTGCAAAGCTCTGTGGTAGTTGGTATTCGATGCACTTGGGTCACAATCGCTGTGGTATTGGCGTATCACAGAGATCCAAATCAGATCCCCTGTATCTCTGACATGCAATTAGCAAGTTCCTTAACAAACACATAAATGCATGATATGTAAACATACAAATAACTAAAGGAAGGTACCCTTTTTAAATATGTATACTTACAGTAAAAACATTTGAAAGGGAAAGGACAAACTATTTTAGGCGTTGCATGCGTCGTCTGCCTGTTCTGTTTTAAGGCTGTATTCAGCCGAATAACGCTACTTAAATTGACCTTGAACGTGACTTTTAAATAAAACACAGTCAATAGTGAGAATTAACAGACTGCGTAATCAGATTTTAAGATAACATAAATCTACTTAAATAATGGATTGAGCTGTAAAAACTAATTTTTTTAATGTGTACCTACTGCCACGTGTCGTGTTATGGAGTTAACTACTGAGCAAGTGTGAAAAACCCCGACTGGTGTTGCTTTGTGAGAAAAACATACACATTTTATTGAAAATATCTAGATACTTTATCAAAAATTAAATAAAGAAAAGTGACAAATAAGCGCGATATTTAACTATAACCTATTTACAATTTAGATTATGTGTTTATAGTTCTACAGTTGAGATGGGTGGTTCCAGCCTCGGTCTCTTGTTATTTTAAATGGTATATTTTCCCTATATATGGAAGACCCTTTAACTTGTTTTCTTTTCCTTTTACGTTCTGCTGAGTTTATGCAGCAGGCCTAGGGCAGGCATTATTGATTAAGTAATGAGCCTGAATATAAAAAGCTGGGAACCACTGTATTAGATAATACGTGCTTACTTCAAGGTAAGCTTGATTTTAGGAATTTTGTTTTTCATATAATATTACATTGGGTGATTATTGAATTTGTAGGTATTCCTGACTCACCCCGGAAAATACAAATGAAGAAAATCGAAGCACGAAGTATTACGTTAGCTTGGTCTGAGCCTTTTGATGGGAATAGACCTATCCGTAAATATATTGTTCATTATAAAGAAGGTGAGTCTTGTGTATGAATATATTGTCCATTTCACACACGTTTTTTCTTGTCCATACAATTTGGTTTATTTCACACAATGCGAGGTATTTTCTGAGAAAACGTCAGATGACTACAAACAAACAACAAAAACGAATCCTATCTCTATTTGTGTTGTTCTTTCTCAGATAAACTCAGCTATCGTTATAGACGTTAAGGTTCAATATGAATAAAGTAAGTCTTTATCGTGGATATTTTGTTACATTTTAAAGTAGTTGTGTCCTGACTATATATATATATAAATATTAGTTCTGACTATAATTACCCAAAACTTGCAAAAATGCATTGTCCAGAATCCTAGAGACTCTCTTATCGAAACGTTTTAAGTTTTATTTTTAGAATCATTGTTTGTAAAACTTCCAAATTAAATCCTAAATCCTGCTTGTAGTTTTCTTACAACTTTTACTTGAATGAACTTCGTTCCTTGAAATTTCATCTATAATCATTATATTTTTTTATATTTATTGTCTAATTTAAATAGATTTCAGAATAATTGAAATCTGCACAAAGTTGAGAAATTAATGCAATAAAATAGTGTGTTGTCTGTCAGTTAATAGATACTAAAGTGACGTCACATAAGGAATGCTTAATGTTGCAATTTATACTGTTGTGTCGTCAGTGAAACTGCGAATACCACGAATCACAAGAAGGATTATGCACTCTGTAGGCTACAACACAGCATGACATATGAACTTCGAAAGTAAGAAATAAAAATATGTGTTACTTCTAATTTTGGTTTTATTTATTCTAGAAACAGAACACTTTCAGGGACCGTGGGGAACGACATCTAGTTTTACTTTACTGATTTAAACAAATGTTTAATCGAATAGTGAAACTGATTTGTGATATTAAACGTGTAATATTCTTCTTCTTGAATGCTAATACAAAACCTTCATTAACATTAAACTCTTCCATTTGCAGGAAAACAAACTATGTCGTTAAAAGGATTTAACACATTCAAAAATATATTAGTTCCTTTCTGAACACTGTCTTTACAAAATGTTTACAGAAATGTGTCAGAGTTATAACATTTAACTAATACATAGCTGTTTTCTCAAGGATATTATTATAATTAAGGTAAAATAAGTTTAACAGGGATATTTTTGTAAAAAAAATTATAAATAACTTTAAATATCTTGATTATAAGCAATTTAATTAGGGGTAAGTTTTTTATTTACGTGGAAATAAAGCAAGGGTACGTTTCTATTTTACAAATAACTAAAACCGGTGTATGTGGACGTGGTCTAGAGTTTAATGAGTCAGGCTGAGGATCCAAAGGTCAGACAAGAATAGCCCTGGAGTTTGAGGTGGATGCTCTTGTCTGTCAGTTCAAAATTGTGAACAGCAATGAGAAGACAGCCCCCTTGTATAGCTTTGCGCAAATATTCCAAAAGAAACGTTACTTATATATCAAGTAATTGGTCATCTCAAGTAGTGATTGCCAGGAAGAAGGAAGATATACCAAGGTTCTACATGGAGTTTCGATAGGTGCATTTGGTAACTCACACCAGTGGCTTCATTTATTATGAACAAATGATTGTCTGAATGTATTAGAAGGCTCTCATTGGTTAAATATATTGGATCATGCACCTGAATACCAGCTAATTGAAAGCAGAGTTAAGACTGCTTTTAGCAAAAGAGATGGTTTATGAATTTCACATCAGACCATTCGGTCTGTGTAATGTACTAGCTACTTTCAAGTGGCTGATGGAGCCTAAACTCAAGGGTTTGTAATGAAATAGCTGCCTAATCTGTGTTGACAACGTTTTGATGTATACCTGAACTTTAGTGCTCACATCTGAAAACATGAAGATAGTATTCCAGTATATACAACAGTCAGACTAGAAATTGAGCTAGGAAAATGTTCATGGGAACAAAAGTGGAGCTTCTCAGATAAACACTATCATCTTTACTTGTATGATAGGAAGTTCACCCTCCTGATGGACTACAATTTGCCGAAGTGTTTTGTAAAGCTTAAAAATCTGGAGAGGATAATAGCATGTTGTATAATGACGTTACAACAATACGACTTTATCATAGTTTATTACCTAGGCTCACAACATGGAAACATGGATGGGCTATCTCACTGCAAGGTGAGGCCCTGGAATATCTTGACTTTGGACACCATGTGGCAGAGGAATCCATGGCTGATAAACCATAGCAAAAACCGACCATGAAGTAGACGTCTCTACTGAAGTATAGATGCCAAAGTTAATGCTTAAGTAGATCCAATACAGGCAAGTGGAGAACCTTGACCTAGCTTGGGTGCTCCAGCAAGGTCAATTACAACCAGCACTAGTGGAGGATTGTAGCATGGATGCACATAACATTTGGCATTTATATAAGTAATTACACGTACAAAAAAGCTTGCTATACTGTTACTATTAACCAAAAATATTGTTCTCTAACAGTGCTGCAGATAGTGGTTCTCAGAAATATGTGGCAAGAAATACTTGAATTTGCACAAAACCAAGAATGCAGAGTACCATGATGTAACCTACATTTGTGAAAACATTTAGTGGTGATTCTTCTGGCCACCAATATGTTGAAATGTTCATGGCTGATGTAAGTGTTGTATAGTGCGTGCTGCCCAGAGGAAAATCAGCTACTACGAATTTGTTAGCCAAGAAATGGATAGCCTGATTCCGAGCACAGGAAAAAAATCTATATTGATCAAGTAGGTAACTTCAACAGCCAACTGTTTCCTGGGCTGTGTTATTGTCATTCTTTTATTAGTGAAAAACTACACAGTGGGCTATTTGAACTCTGTCCACCACAAGTTTGTTTGTTTATGGTAGAGCAAAGCCACATTGAGCTGTCTGCTGTGTCCACCACGGGTAATCAAACCTCGAATTTTAACACTGTAAATCCGTAAGCTTACTGCTGTCTCACCAGAGGATGCTAAAATGAGGAAAGTGTTAGGTGTGGTGAAGACCTGTACGTCACCTTATCTCTCCCAGTAAGATGGTGTGGTAGAATTCGTAATACAAACTACCAAGGATATGCTTGCCAAAAACTCCAAAAGGGATGAGCACTTGCTTTATGTGCTGATGGTATACTGAGCAATGGAGCAGGGATCAACAAGCTGTTTGCCACACCTTCACTTGTTTTGACAGAAGATATTACTCTCTGTGGACATGTATGATCTGTCACCACGAAGGGCAATCCCACAGTATTCCCAAAAGTATGTAGAGTGACTAAAAGTTGAAATATTAATGAGTTGGTGAAATTGCCAGTAGTACATGAAATTCACAAATAATGGTTTAGATATCATAACCAATATGTATACCTGGTATTATATTTGGTTGTCATAGGAAAGTTTTCAGTCATACAGATTGGAATATTGAATAAGCAAACAACAGTTGGACTCAGTATTTCCTTAATGTTATTTCATTACATAAGGCAAGAAATGAAAGTGTACATGTAATAAGAAACGGTTGGATAATTTGTGAATGGGAGAAGTTCTCTAAAAAAAATGAAATCGTTGACATAGGCTAATGACCGAAGATGGGATTAGAAGCACCTAACCCGAGTAAGCTGAGCTGTGTAGGATCCTAGCAGTCTTGACCGATTTTAGTTCCTACTGGAACCAGATGCTGTTTTTGTGTCAACCCTATGGTAGGCTAGGATTAAAAATGGGTCGGAGAGCTTAGTGTACGTATCCTTGTTGTCTGCCAGAGACAACTGTTGGTATAACAGCCACATGTATCTGATCCATTGAAAATTCATGGAAACCATGAAATCAGTAGGTCCTCGAGCTACTTGAACACTATGGGTGAGGATGAGTGTGAGTACATGTTAAGCCTGTAGAAGTGTTGCTTCACCAGTACATAGTTCATAACTGTAACAAAGGAGTGTACTATCATCTTTGAAGATGAATAAACCAACCAGTGCTGATGGAGAACAGCGTCTGTATGATTAAGGACCCAATGGTAGCAATGCAAGCCATCATTCTAAAGGGCCCTAGCCTCCAAGAGGGTCAATTGCACGAGTAAGTACTGCTATTGGTGCTACCCAAAGAGGCATAGACATAGAAATGATAGGCCCAGTGACTTGTCCAATCATAGGATGTGGCTCTGCCACGAGAAGAAAATAACAGATCTCTGAGAGGACCACTACATTCTTAAGCCCAGAAAAACCTTTTCCACACTAGATATGTCTTGAGGGACATCCAATTCCTGAAAAGACTGAGGTAGGGGCTCCAACAAGGCTGCAATATCAGCAGTGAAGACAAGGGTAGTGGTAGTGCAGACTAGCTGGAAGGCTAGTCCAATGTTTCCTGCCATCAACAAGAAAGTTTCGATCTTGAGGGCTGAACTGGTTGGAAGATTGTATAAGAGATATGCCAGAACATTCCTCAGGAGACATGCTACAAGGGCTGAGAGTGGAACTTCCTTCCAAGTCACTAAAAGGTGATAACAAATCAGCCAGCAATAGAGCTGATTCCAGTTTCTAAGGTGCCATTACTAGAAGATGATAGCCAAATGGACAAGGACAGAGCTCTCTACAACTGAAAAGAAGATTTGCTGATTTGCTAAGAGTTTATCAAGTAAAGACTTACTCCTTGTAGAATTAATCCGATAAAATGTGCCTAAATTCAACAGGTAAGCTCAGTTTCTTTGTTTGGTCGATAGCATCACTTCCTGATTTCGTTTTTATCTCATAGCATTGGTCGGCTGTTATATCTAGAAAACATCAACTCGACCAGCATTTTAGTACCACTCCTTTCAATTCAGATGCTATAGATTACTGCAATATCATCTTGGACAGAATAAACATTATCCACTATAGAGGACAAAGCCACTAGAATAAGGCAATCTCCGAGATGTTTAGATCACGTATTTATGCTAAAATGCCATACAAGCTTAATAAATGAAAAATCTTGAACATTTCTATATCATTAAAGCTGCCCCCAGTAGCACAGCGGTATGTCTGCGAACTTACAATGCTAGAAATCGCGTTTTGATTCCCATGGTGGGCAGAGCACAGATAGCCCATTGTGTAGTTTTGTGCTTTACTACAAACAAACACATATCATTAAAGCACATAAAAAATATATATACTAAGCTTCTTTATCACTCAAGAACCATTTGATAAATGCTGCTTATAAAATGTTGTTAGTAATTCCTAATGTAAGGAAAGTAATAAGTTTTATATTGGAGAAACTGGCTGAAAACTTTGTCATAGAATTTTGGAACATATTGAATGTATTTAACAAGGAAATATTGATAACAGTGCTGTCTTAAAATATTACATAACCACAGTTTATCAATAAGACACTTATGACAGCTGAAATATTTAAAAAAAAACCTTTATTTATTGTTGTTGTTTTGAAGTTAACACAAAGCTACACAATGGGCTATTTGTACTCTGCCCACCACAGGTATTGAAACCCGATTTCTAGCGGTGTAAGTCCGCAAACAATCCGCCGTGCCACTGGGGGCCTTTGATTTATAGGAAATACACAGAAACTTTATTCGTTGAATCTTGCATTAAATCTGATCATGGCTGACCACTTTAAAAAATAAAAGAAAAAAAGGTAAAAAAGAAAAGGGAATGGGAAAAATTACTTTGTACCTTGTTTTCGTAAAAACAAATTTTGTTTAAATAAAGTCTGAATACGTTTCTTAAACTGGAAAAGCATGATTACAGTAAATCATATGTGTCATAAAACAATAAGATTAAGCTTAATGTATTTTCATTATTACATTTTTTATTCGTTCCCTTAGGGTTTTTTTTCGAGAAAGGAGAGTGTGAAAAGGCATAAGTGACCAAATGTAAACCTAGTTGCCACAAAATCACTCTATGCACTTTGTGGCATAATGACATTATAAGAGTAATGGTTAATCCCGCTATTCAATGAAAAAAAAATCATAATAGGTGCCAATTATGTTGTTTACTACCTGTCTTTCCTTTAGTCTATAGGTTCAGAATTGGAAGTTAGCACAGGTAGCTCATGTTTAGCCTTGTGTTATAGCTCTATGTAAATATATGAAACAAACAAGCTTCTTGGTAAATAACTAAACCATTCATAACTAATTAAAACATGGTATGTGTCTTACTTACGAATAACTAAAATAAGGTAAGTAACTTTATAAGTATCTAAAACATATGCATTTATTGTTTGTTAATCATTAAAAAGGGGTGTGTTTTTTATTTATAAATAGAATGGATGTCTTAGTTTTCTATTTATAGAAAGTGTTATTCTTCTTTCTGTTCTGGTGCTACTAAATGTTCTGAGGAACTGACTGAGCCAGTTTTGATTGAATTAGGGGAGGAACTCAGACAGAACCCTCTCCCCCAAAAAACAAAAGTGGCGTTTAATGCCGTATGCAGCACATGTATCTTTGCATTGGATGATGGGATTGTTTCCTATGGCTCAAAATGTAACTCCACAATTATACATTATTTTTAAATCCTGATATTACCAGATACCTCTACTTAATAGCAGTAGGATCAAACAGAAAATTTTAGAGTAACCTGAATCTAATACCTCAACTGAGTTTTGAGTTGCATGAGAAATAAGCAGATTAGACATGTTTGGTAGACAGTGAAAACGATCTTTATTCACACACACACACAAAACACTTGTGTACATACATAGCAAGAGGGCGATCACCTATACTGGATCAGGGAATAGACTGCCAGCTGTCTGTCTCGCAACATGAAACTGCCAAATTAATCACAGTGAAAACCAATTAGAACTCTAAGAAACAAAAATTCTGCACTGATGCAGGATACCTTGGTTTCTTTGTATTTGTGATAGCATCACCACATACAAAACTGGCCATTCTCTCACATATGTCATTGGCTGTAACATGGGCCTGGCATAGTTTGGTGGTTATGGCACTCGATTCACAATATGTGGGTCGTAAGATCAAATCCCGTTGCCAAACAAGCTCTCTTTTTCTGTAGAGGGGACATTATAATGTGACAGGTAATCTCATTATTCGTTGGTAAAGAATAACCCAATAGTTGATAATGGTTTGTGTTGACTATCTACCTTCCCTCTAGTCTAAATTATGGATGGCTCACAAAGCTTTCCCTTTGCACAAAATTCAAGAAACAAACTCTTCATCAAAGTTCAGTAATCTGTTTCGACTGTGAGTTGGACATGTAGATCAGGAAGTATTAATATCAATCAAGCTTTAAATGTTTGATGTTATTTCTTTATAACATTTCGACTTCAACTCCTGCATCCATTTATTGTATATCCTACCAAGAACAACAAGTAAATATATAGTCATTTTACTTGAATGTGCTCTACAAGTACAAGGAACACAATATCACACAGAAATGGTTGATCTGGATTATTTTAGACAACTACCAATTTAATACAGGTGTACTATATATCGTACTTCTAATTTTATTATTTTCTGTAGCTCCTACGAAAAGTATTCAATGCATATTATATTTACTGTTATTGCTGAGCTAACTTAAAATAGTGACTTCTAATTTTATCAGACCATGTATAAGTTGCTGAAAGTCTGTGCTATAGTTTAGCATTTGTAAATCACTAGCACAAAGAAATACTTTATGGTCCCAAACTTTGCTGAAACTGGTACTTCTAATTTATTCTCACCTCAAAAATAGACAAATAAAACAATAGTATCAACTTTTCCATATAAAGCTTCCACCAACTGACGTGTTTTAATAAGAATCTCTTTCAGTACAAAACGCAGTTTGTATTTTTAAACATAAGCTTGAGTGATTTGTTCCAAGTATTAGGTCGTGAAGAAATTAATGTCGCTTTTTTTAGATGAAAAAACTCAAACAACTTATATTTCAAAACGAAACATTTATTAAATGAAATAGTCTCCATTCTTATCGATGATGCTTTTACATCTTACAATCAGGTTGTTAATGCCGTGATTAAAAAATCATTTGGGTTTGAAGCAAACAACATGTCGATATCCTCTTTAAGACCGTCCATTTTTCCCATTAAGATGGTGTTGCAGCGAACGAAAACGATGCCATATCTGGAGAATATGGTGGGTGGGGGAGAACTTCCTAACCCAACTCCATAATCTTGTGTTGCGTCAAACGTGCCACATGTAGTCGTGCATTGTCGTGGAGAAGAAGAAGAACACCTTTCCAATTGACGAGTAAAGGGCGTTTCTGATGAAGAGCTTGATTTAAACGTTTCGTTTGCTGACTATAGATCTCTGCATTGACAGTTTGCTGTGGATTGAAGAGTTCGAAATGAATTACTCCTTTCTGCGGATGGAGTCCAGGTTTTGTGTTGCCGGAAGTGGTTTTTGTCTAAGACTGAGCTATTGTTTTTGGCGTTTAATATTCGCATAGAGAATGCATTTTTCATCACCGGTGACAATTCTGTCCAACAATGGTTCATGCGCATTACGCGACAAAAG
>NW_013668909.1:24090-31431 GCF_000517525.1 Limulus polyphemus | reverse complement strand
TTGTATTCAAACAGCATTACATGCCGAATGTGTGTCTCATCGTGTGCCATCACTATAAGGGATTAGAGTATACTAATCTTTACACATTATATAGGCTACACTAATGTGACGTTTAGGTAGTTCGTTTAACTACTATACGTAATGTACGTATTTTTGGAGGTGGTTAATGAAAGTGTTCCAAAATGCGACATTAATTCATTGAGGACCTAATATCATTATGGTCACCAGTATTTCATTAATACCCAACCCATTATCAAGTGTGGGTGTGCATGATGCTCAGCTTTGGGTCCAATATTATAGCTGTGAATACTTTTAATGTTTTTATTGTAGTTTACATGACAAAATGGTATGTAAATGATATAGGCTATGCTATGCTAAACTATACTATTAATATCTTATTAGTACATATAAGATATTTAAACAAATGTATTTTTAACTATGTCTTTCTCTTTGGATTTTAGAGAATGACATTGAGAACCAAGTGGAAGAACTAGTTCTTGAGTCAGACCAAAGAGAGGTTACGATCCGGGACTTGCAACCAATGACTCGCTATCACTTCATTTTATTTGCTGAGAATGATCTTGGAAGGAGTCAACCAAGTGAAGTTGTTTCCGCTTCAACAGAGGAAGAGGGTATAATAAGATATTTGTATCACAAAACAATTAATTTATTTGCAGTTCCTTTCACTTTAGGCCTTAATATTGAAAACGTGTAATATATTGAAACAACAACATGACATAGCTAACTAAATTTGTTTTAGTTGTTTTAAAAAATATGGACATTTTTCAGCACCAAAAGACCCTCCAGAAAATGTTGAAGCTGTAGCAACAAGTTCCCACAGTCTACGGGTGTCATGGAAGGTAATAAATATTATGGTTCATCAAATATCATTAAGTGCTTATCACATGCCCTATAAAAATAAAGTCTATCTTTGCTTGTAATACAGGTATTTCATTATGAGTTACATATATATATATATATTAAAACATTTATATACATGAAAGCATATTGACATCTGTTTTGACCTATATATCGTACTTCTAATTTTGTTATTTTCTGTAACTCCTACGAAAAGTATTCAATGCAAATTATAGCTATTGTTATTGCTAAACCAACTTTAAATAGTGACTTCTAATTTTATAGTGCTTTGATGCGCTCTAGCTACTACAGAAATGTCAGTGAATCTTTGACAGAACGTCTAATGGGCAGTTAGTTATGGTAATCATAATGCTAGCTAAGATAAAAAAACGTAGAAATCAGCAATTAATATGTTATAGTAAATAATAGTTATAAGAAATTTAAACAAAAGTCTTATTATGGAACAAATTTTGCATTAGGTTAGATTATTTGTCATTGATATTATTTTATCAAACAACTTAAGTAATAAAATGATCATACCTAAGCAATATTATGTTTATGCAAATACATTTTAAGAGGAAATCAGATAGTAAGTCTTTGGTATTCACCTCGACCAATTTCAAACATTTACGTTACGTGGTGAATATCTTTAACCCCTTCAATGTGGCAGCAGAATGTATTCCCTGTGCAGATCGTTTTGTTGATTTTTAGTATTTTTCCAGCATTTGTTACATAGTTCCAAAGCCATTAAAATAGGCTACTTAAGATTTGTGACAGAATCCCTTGTTTTGTGATGTCAAACTCATTTCTCTTTATACAGCACCAAAATCACTCGTGTAAAAATTTAAGGGCTGCTGCTCTCAGTTACTAATTTTATTCATCCTGATATACTACTCTTTATGTGCATAAGTATTACAAACTTATTTTGAATGCATCAGTAGCTCCTTTGTTGCTTTAGGATTATATCTGGGGAAGTCTCTTATACAAGTTCTAGTTAATTATAGCTAAGCATCGACCTACAGCTGTAGAAGTAGTGCAATGATTATCAGAAAAGCTCAGAATTTATCACAAAATTTCAGTGAAAGCACATTATCCTGTTTAAAATGTTGCTATAATCATATGACATTGTCATGTGATCTACAAAGCGTATTCTATAATCACTAAAAAAACTTGAGAATTCGCCTGAGATTTTCTATAAACATATTCTTAAGGCAAATACATTTGGGCAGGGTGATAGATTCTACAGACATCGCACAAATAAATAGTATGCTGTAAGCCCTATAGAAAACAATGTGTGTAATGTCAGAAATAGTCATGTATTTCACCATTCCCTAACTAGTTTAGAATATGTCTTTGGTCAGGTATATTTAAGTAACTTTTCTAAATTTGCATGCAGGTGTTCTGCATTTATGGTATTCTCAGGCATATTGATTCACCTTAAGAATAATCAGGTAGATTCTGCAGAATAATAGGACATCCAATATAAAATGTATCTTAGGTTAAATCTGTATTATTCAGCCTCAACCGAGTTCAAAACAAAGAAAAAGATGTAAAATGTAAAACACAGTGGAACAGTTTGTATTCAAAACAAAAATAATCAAAGTACAAACAAATGTGTTTATGGCACCTTTACTGGAGAGAACTTTCAGTGAAGTAGAAGCGTATTTCTCTTAAGAATATCTAAATAATTGTTTCATATTCTTTACAGACTGAGAAAATGCTATGGCATTATACACAAGATAAAATAATGTTATTCTGCTCAGAGTGCATGTGCTACCCACATGATTGCTGCTCATTCCTATTGAAAAATAGGAGATTGTAATCTTAAGGTGTCACTTGACCTGTTGATGGAAAAATATCTGTCATACTATACATAGCAGGTTCCAGTTACACACGTTTTTCCCGCTGTGAGAAAGTGCATCTGATACCATAGACAAGTAACCCAGTCTAATAAGTAACTAGAGAAAAATAAACATAGCTACTTCCTTGAGTGGCATTCTATGTTAAAACTACATACAACATATATATATGAAAATTGTAATACATTTTTATTAAATAAGAGGATAGAAAACACATGGTATCTCTGCATATCATATTCTTTAACTTCAGGCATCCTCAATTTTAAAACTTAAAATCAGTAACAATATTACTGACCATATAAAACCAATATTTTAAAATTAAAATCACGCCATAGTACAAAAATAAAGTTAAATGTACTACAGCAACAACAGAGCATCAGAAGTCAACACTGACACTTCATGTTGACATTTGAGATTGCTGTAGTTTTCTCTTGAGTGGTTGGGTAGATGTTACCTCGGCCCTGGTGTGATTAATTGAAAAGTTTTCTTAACAGATGCGCAGTATCTTCAAATAATGCTCTACAGGTTAGTAATCATAGTTTATTTACTTCATAGCTCTTGGAGGATATCCTTAAAGACTTTACATTTTGAAAGCTTTTCTTGTGCCTAGATATGTGGTGATCCCATTGGATGTGTAAGCACTTGGGCTGCTTCTCTACTGGGTAAGTTTAGCTTAAGTGAGGCTGGAGTGGGCCCTGGTGTCAGCATCATCAGATGGGTAGTAGGCATTCTGGGTTCCATTGTCATGTTCGCTGAGAAAAGTATAATGGTCTTCCTTAGACCCTCTCCTGATCGCTTGAAGGTAATGGACTGATCAGCTTGGCTCGAGAGGTTTCAGGGCCAATTAGTTAGTGGCCTTGGTCAGATGCTTCAATTCAGGTGCATTAGGCAGCAGCACTTATTAATCCATGGGATATGATGAGATAAAGGTGAGGGTGGCCCGTGGTGTCTTTAAAACTTAAGGGCAGTTTTTCAAATCTTTGATGTACTAAAAATAAAGTTCTCATTGAAAGTGGTTTCTTACTTATTAGTAAGTCAAATCGAGATGGTCAGAAGGGTCAATAGAAAAAAATCAGGATTTGAAATCGAAGTTCAACCAAACTTTGATTGGTTAGAATTTCAGTGAGAAGTCTTCATTAATGTTTTAGTGTTGTGAATTTACAAGATATTTCAATATACACAATTGAAAATATTCAAGCATAGCCAAAAAACAATAACTATATCAATCTTACAGTTGTCAGTTTGCTACAAATAATTTCTCCTACTAAAGAATATTTCAGTTCGATGTAATCAAAATATCATTCATGAATGTCATAGAGAACACAAGGTGAAATTCCATTTTCTTCCACATGTAGTGTGAGTCTAGCTATTACTCTTTTCTCTCCTATAAAAATCTGCTACCTGCCGAATATTTCAGTATAAAACTGAAAAGTTTTCTAATCAAATGCACTGTATCTTCAAATAATGCTCTACAGGTTAGCAATCATAGTTTATTTATTTCATATCTCAGAGTCCTAACATCCAGATCAAATTATGTATTTCCATTCGTATATTACTTGACAGTTGTGTTTACATTGTAATTTATTCATGCATGCTATACAACACTAATGAATGTGCAATACCACACACACACATATATTTAGGCCCGGCATGGCCAGGTGGTTAGGGCACTGGACTCGCAATCTGTGGGTCGCGAGTTCGAATCCCCGTCACAACAAACATGCTCGCTCTTTCAGCCGTGGGGGCGTTATAATGTGAGGGTCAATCCCACTATTCGTTGGTAAAAGAGTAGCCCAAGAGTTGGCGGTGGGTGGTGATGACTAGCTGCCTTCCCTCTAGTCTTACACTACAAAATTAGGGATGGCTAGCGCAGATAGCCCTCGTGTAGATTTGCGCGAAATTCAAAACAAACAAACAAACATATATTTAATCGTACCTGTATATTGCCATATACATACATCTCAACATCACACATCAGCATACTTGTTGCCTTACACAGACTGCTTGGGCTCATACACTGTTACCATGGTAACTTACACAAGCTACTTCCACTACTTATGTTTTCAATGTGCTGCCATCTATGAGCCAATAAACCCACCATGATTTCTGGGCATAAAAAAATAACTAATCACCAGCAGAAATCAGCCAAACTAAGCTTTTTCAGCAAATGCTCATTTAGCCAGGATTAATATTGGTTCTACCACTATAGTATATATATCAATACACAATCAGACCAACCTAGACTAAATAAAACATTCCACAATAATAATATTTATTGTGCTAGATGGTCACCAACACTAGTAACCAAACTATCAAATTATTGTATTATAATAAGTGAGTTGATTCATCACAGAAAATTAAATACAGGAAAGTCCAGTAAAACAAAAAGTAATCCACTTAAATTCATAACAACCTGATTTGCATTCTGTGCTGATAAAAGCACAACTTCATCACTGCACATGGAAAAGTTATACCTACACTTTTAAATGTGTTGGAGAGAAGCTAGCGAGTACTGCACGGTTTGCTTTCCAGAAAATCTGCTACTACTCACCTTGATAGGGTGAGTAAATTTCAACATATAAAAATTACTCAATAGCTTAGAAAATAAGGGTTACAGCACTCTCTCAGCTAAATTATCAAACTCCAAGTGATCATCTTCATTCGTGCTAACTGTTTACGTTCTAGGCTTTGCATTTACTGTCACGAACCATTATAACTGTTTAATGACCGAACAACTATCACACAATATCTTGTATATATCTCTTGGTGAAACTACATTCAAATGCACAGAAACTAAGGGTCTCATAACACTTTTGGTCCCATTAGTCTTGCAATCACAAATCAAACTCACTTTGTAATAATCAAGTGGCAATCATATGGTTTATGCGTACATTTTACACTGAATTACTACTTAATACCCTGAAAAGCAAAAAATGGCACTAGTTTCAGTCATTAGTCTCAGAGTCAGAGTCTTTCCCAGTTTCTCATCTAGTGGTTTATCCAAGCTGTAACGATCCCAAGGTCAGCACCAACTACCAGAGCTATTTGTACCTCTTTGCTAATAACATTCTCATTGACTCACCTTTTACAGACAGAGAAGTACTTTTAGAATCTTCCATTTCCTTCTCTTCAGGTGAGTCAAGATAATACAAACAAGTATTTTCATCATTACCTAACTCATCTGTCTCGATTTCCGATTTCTGATCTAGATAGCTCCTAGAAACTTTCATCAGTAACATATGGATTCAACTTGTCAACATGTTCCACATGACTTATATGTCAATGGAAAAATGCTACTTCTCCTTCCTGAATGGCATGGAGCATCCACATTAGTTCTGTATCATTCAGTTATTCTTCCAAGAACTCCTGAAGCATTAGTTGTGGTATCCTTCCACTAGTGGAATCTTTTGACTTAATATTGTTGTAGCAGAAATAGTTTCTATTACAAAGTACCAGAGATGGGACATTCAATGAATTAGAAGGGTCTTTTATGTGGCAATACAATCTATCACCATTTTAATGTTGTTAGCCCAGACAATGTAATACAAGAAAGACCTATTCCTCTAATGCTGTGATCCAATCTGATCCAGATTCTGAAAGTTCATAAGCCACTTCAATTATATATATGATCCATCCAAATGATAATATTTCTATTATACAGGAAGTGTTGGAAATTTTCTGCAGAGACCACAACTGCAAGTAGTTCTTCTTTTCATGAATTATGTACATTCAGGAGCCATTAGAATATGACTAATATATTCGATAACATATTCTACTCCATTGTACAACTGCAGTAACACTGCCACAATTCCACTACTGTTGCCATTAGTATCCAACAAGAGCTCACAGCCATATTGTGGACACTCCAACGAAAGCATGCTTTACTGATAGGAATGTTTTCTCATGTTTGTTATTCCATTAGTTTTAGTGAGAGCAGATAATGGTTTGGCAGTCTGGAAGAAGTTGACCACAAAATGTGTGCAATATGATGTAAAACCACGAAAACTGTGAACTTCTCTTTATTCACAGGTTGAGTCCAGTCTCTTACCCTTGAAAGAAGTTCCATCTGTGTGAGCATTTCCTTGATTTTGTATCCACTGAAGTACCATTCTCAGGTTTTCACAGCAGCAGACTCAAATATGACTTCATTGATATAGGCCAGACATCTTTTCCATTACAGTTTATTCAATGTTATGCTCCATTAGCTTCTCAAAACTACCAGGCACATTACATAGCCAAACAGCATGATGTAAAACTTGTACAAACCATCTCTTGTCATTCAGTTCAACTTTTGAATAATTAAATATCAGGTCTAAAGTATGGAACAATCAGGCATCTTCTAATACATTCAGGTATTCATCTGTCTGTTGGTGTGGAAAGGCACCAATACAAATTACCATGTTTACCTGTCTGAAATTCACCCACAACCTTGGCATGCCCTTTTTCCTTACAATCACTACTTGTAACAATTACACACTCTGTAAAGGCTGTATGCTTCCATCCTTTAACATTCACCGTATCTTGGTAATTACTAGATCTCTAGTGTGTAACGAATTTGTTATTATATATTTATTTTAATATTGATGTTTGTTTAGATTAAATTTATATTTAGAAACATACACAG